>NW_024582054.1:1860117-1876156 GCF_017639235.1 Corvus kubaryi
AGGAGCCCTCCTGAGCTGGCACTGCCTCGGAACTGCTCGGGAAACGCTATTTAGGGAACACGGGGCTTTGGGGGGGCTCGGTGTATTTACTGAATATACGAGCTCTCCTCACTGCCTGAACTTCTCCTTTCCTCAAAACTCGGGGAAAAAAATATTGGCAACAAGTTTCAACCATTAGGGGTCATGTAGGATATAAACACTTTCTGCAGGTAAAATTCCTTTCCGGCAAACTCCATGTTCAACATATGCTCACAATCAATAGGGCCCTGGGCGCCTGCATCCATGCATCACCAGCTCCACAGTGCATTCCCACAAAGTGTCATGTGTTTCCCACTGAGGTCTATAAACAGGTGTGCAGCCTCCTTTCCCTTCGGGTGAAATTCCCATGTCCCGTACTTCCACTTTGCTGTTTCTCTTTCCAGCTGACACTCTTTGAAGCTGGGGGGAAAAAATTTCAATCCAGCAGCTAGATGAACATCTCAGCAATCTCATGACATCTCAAAAGATTCCCAGGTCATAAAAAATGTATAATAACTCTCTGATGCCCTTTCTTTTCTTATAATTTCTGTTTTATTTTAAGTTTGGCATTTTGACTGCTATATTTTGGGTACTTCAAAAAAGCACCAGAGTCAAAACAAATTGTAGATGAAAGATAGCAACAGAGATAAGAAAGAAAACAGAGCAAGGAAAAGAGTTAAAATAAAAACAGAGAGAAATATACCCAACTGACTGGCTTTCCTGCTCCCACATAAATAATGGACAGCAAGTAAATAAGTAAGTCACAGGGCTCAGCCAAGCCCAGGAGACTGGTGGACATGATCCTGCAAGTTTACTGGAAGACAGAAACACAGCTGGAAGGTTATCTGGGAGGTCATCGAGTCTAGTCTCCTGCTATTTCTGGCAGTGCCTCACCCAAGACCCCCACCGGGACCAATTTTTCCTCAGCTAGGAAGATATGGAAATACCTCACCACCATCAGGCCCGTGATTTGGGACTCGCACCACTGGGTATAAGAGCAGAATTTGGTCTACTTGCTATATTACTGAATTACATTCATTTCAAGGCATTCTCAAGCACACACATCACAGAATTTTTTCTAGTGCTACCATGAATTTCTAGGTTTTCCAGCAGTCACTTTCTCGATCTGCTTTAAGCTCAACACAAGGGCCTCAGCGCTCCGGCCAGTGTTAATGAAGGTCCTACTGATACCCCCAAGAGATAGCACCTTCCCATTGCAACAGTTCCGAGATCTCTGGGTAGTTACTGGGAAGAGAGTCCTGAAAAGATTAAATGTGAATGTTACTTTTCTAGCAAGGTGCTAAATGCTATGCCCTCAGAAAGTTTCTTACAGCTCCCCAGGGTTTGGATGGGATTCATCTCACTGTAGTTGTCTACCATGCAGACACCGTCATTTGAATCAATCTCTCCAAGCTTATGGTAACAAGAGATAGGCGCTTAACAGTGTATTTTAGATGCTTTTAGTTTTGCTTCCACTTAAAGCTGAAACAAATCCTTCTCAGGTGATTCACTGACTCCTCTTCAGCTTCTCTTCTCTCTCTCTAAAGGCAGACTGGATAAGAAGAAGGCATGTGCTTCCGAGCTGTCAACTTAGGTGAGGCAGATCCCAACTTCGCTGTTGAGCTTCCTCTCTCTAGCACCACTGCTAACAATCCACTCTATTCCAGTTTTCTTCATTAATCTTCCTACCTTTGCAGCCTGTTATTTAAAGTTTTAAGCAGGCTTGCTAATGCTATCCAGTATTAGATAATATTACCACATAAGCCAGTACCATCATAATGATACCATAAGAACGATGGCAAAGTTCCCATACTAAGAATGATGCCAATGTCTTCCACAAAGGATGCAGGATTTTACCTGTCTACGCCAGCCCACTGATTTGCCACCTCCCTTCACTACATCCCAAAATCAAAGAGAATGTGCATCAGCAGGAAGAGCAGCTCTGACTGACCAAGGAAGGTACAAGTTTGCCTTCTCATAATCAAACTTTCTCCATTTGTTTGAGTAGGATGAACGTGGGGATAGACGCTAGACATAAAGCCTGATGGATTTCATTAGCACAACCCCAGATTTATTTCAGAACACTTATTTGAAGAGTATTTTAATACAGTATATTAATTTTGCACTTCATCACTACAATTTAATTGCAAATGAGTGCCGCTGTACATAACTTCACTAAGCATATGCAAGTTCAGCACCTGTTTAGCAATAAAATTTCAAGCTCATTTATGTAATTAGTAACACTCCCTTGTTTTCTTACAGGTTAACTTTCAGGTTTTTCAAAACAATGAAGTGCATTGAGTTTTCACTGTTTTGCTGCTGGCATGCTTTCTGTACTTCTCCTTGGACAGGGAAACCTGATAAATAGGATGGTAAGTTCCACTCATTAAAAATCACTTTCGGGGGAATTTCCCTTTCAGATCTTGCAGGCTAGCAGACTGCACTACAGTGACAATTGTCCACATGCTTTAGTAATGTATTTGATTTTCTAAGTAAAAAAGAATGAAAAAAACACGAACTAAAAAAAGGCTGTGCAATCAGGTTCTTATCTGGTGTAAAAAGAGAACATCAAGCCTGCTCACTACCAGCAAAGGCAAAAACCCGACTGACTGCGTGCTCACGGACAGCAGATTTCCTCAGCCCAAGAGGAGGCTCAGCTCTGCCAGTGAACCTGCAAGCTTCTCTCACCTTCCCTGCAAATGCTCACTCAGCCTTCTGGAACACCTTCTGCCCAAAAAAACCCCACGAGAACCTGTCCCTGTACCCATCCATGTGCTAAGACACAACCACAGCACCGCAACAAAACCTCTGCAGTGTAACTCAGACTGTAAAAAAAGTGGGGTTTACTGGCTCTCAGCCTGATGTAGAATCACGTGGGTGTCTACATAATTTTTCATAAATAAAGTTTTGACTTCTTCACAACCTGAGAAGTCAGGTACTCAGAATCCCCACACAGAGAGTCCTGTTAAGGTGAGTCAAGCTCTTGGACAGTTAGCAGATACCAAAACTAAAAGCAGTTGTTGCAAACCTGACTTGCTGAGTGCCAATACTGCAACAGTTCCTAGCCACATGATGACCATACTGTTTCCCTGACACAAGCCCTGCCACAAAGACACGTGTAAATCCTATATATTGATAGGGAGCTCAGTGGTGATGTGCTGCATCTCATCACATCATGCGAGTCTGCAAGCCCTTGTGTAAGATACCTGACAACACTGGCTCTGCTAAACACTCTTTCTGAGATTACTTACATAGGTCTAGTATAGGCATCTGTAGCAGTGCTGCGGGCCAAATTCTGCCGTTCTCATCTTTATTCAAATGGCTGTTTTTAGCAGTTCAAGACACACCAAACATTGCATTTCACCTATGCAAGAGAGTAGAATTGGTCCCATTCATTTAGTCAAGTCAGAAAAGGTTTCACCTGAGGTTTTCTGAGCTGAATTCTGATTCCAGGAAACGAAGGAACTGGTCTCGTCCTACTGGGTCCTTCAGCACCTCATCCATGGAGAAACCCCATCTTTTCACACGCTGCTGACTAGGTTCTTTGCTGTTTGGAGAGAGAAGGGTAAAAACAGATGGAATGTGCATCTCTGCCTGCTGTCCGAGCAGCTGCTGCTGTTTCTGCTAAGTGAAGGGAGGGAGATTATCAGATGAGATGTTGTTTTTTTCTCAAGATTTTGCAGAAATACAAGTTAGCAAATAACACAAAGAAGCTATAAAGACCAAGGTCATCATTAAAGCAGCAGTACTATTTGGGTGCTACATACATGTTGAACTAAGAGAGACTGTGAATGATATTTTTTTTAGTTTCTGGTAGGTTTCACTTGAAAAACAGCATACCGTACCTAAATGATTATTCATTATGCACTTCTTGCATATCTCCTCAAATCTACCTTAGGATTTCTTACACATCAAGGCAGAAATTTTCCAGCAATGTTCCCTGGGTCACTGGTGAGCTCCAGAGCATTTCCTTGTGTCCCACACAGTGCTGCCTGGTCACTTGGAACTGGCTTCAGATTTTCAGATCCACATTTGCATTAGAAAAGCAGTTCCACTAAGAAGCAATGCAGACAAAGTATCTAAAATGATTACTGGTTTGTAGTCTTTTATTTTTCAGTGCCTCTGATTTTTGCATACCTAAGTCTCAGAAGACTAAAAAGCATCTTCCTCCTACTCTCCATGATAATCAGACTTTTATTTTGTGTCTCAGCTGGGATACTGAGATAGAGAGGCACCCAAAATCACTAGCAACCTTTCTCCTTAATTATTTCTTAATACAGCCCAACTTACATAAGCTGTTGTTTGAATTGCCAGACATGTTGCAGAGATGCCTATGGGGGGATGTGGTGCCTGGGAATCACAACAAGGATCCTATGAGACAGTCTGCATCAGAGCGTAATCTGGGCTCACAAAGTGTCTGAAAGCTTCTGGTGTGATGGCGTCATACTATGAGACAACCATTAAAACACAGCTCAGCTGCTCACATTTGTGACAGCAGAGCCATTGTTAACAGTACATATCTATTAAACTGTGCGTCTCGTCATGTCCACAGTGATTCCTAATCATGGAGCCTTAGGGGACAGTGGCGATCTGTGCTGAAGACAAATAAGCCAAAGGGGTAAATAAAATGCCTGCTTTGATTTTCTCTTGGTGGAAAGGCTAAGCAAAATTGATAGGCATGTCCTCACTTGAGGAGCAGCACACTTGGGATGGCTCCTCCTGCGCTCCCTCAGGAGCCAGCAGTGCTGCAGACAAGGGCGCAGATCCAGCCTACCCGTTATGTGAGCCAGCCTGGACACTGGGACACAAAAGCCATGCTTGTGCAGAGCCACGCACAATCTATGCTCAGGGAATTTCCTGCTGAATCCAGAGATCTGTACCTGCTCTTCTTGCAGCTACACAATGTTCTAGCACAAAAAAAAGGCCAAAGTGCTGTCTAAAACAGAATGCTTTCCATGGCATTTCCTGAGTCTTGATTGCCATGAAGGATGAACTCTAGTGGCATGGGGCTGCCCATACTCTGCAGCCAGCCTTGCCACTAGAAGTGAGAGGCTCTTTGTTTTCCTGTGCAAGGGCTCTGCTTTCCTAACTGAGGAAACAGCTTTGCAGGCAACACAAGGGGATCTTGGGGATCATTTAATTATTCATGCAAGTTGCAACTAGATGCAGATGCAGTGAGGTTTTTTACAATAGAGAATAAAATGGAAATACAGAGCTGTTTGTTCTTCCATCTCCCCACACTACAGCTTTCTCTTTTTCATCAGCAGGAAATCACCTTCCTTAACTCTAAAATCATAGCAGAAGCCAAGCATTTATTTTAAATTCCTGTAAGGCTGTGACATCAGGTTAATTGTATTCTTCAGGGACACAGACATCTTTCCTGGGATTTGCAGTTACCTCAACAGATGCAGAAATAATGGATGCCTGGATTACCTTGTGGGTGAGGGTTCCTGCAGAGCAGTATTTTGCAAGGGCTGTATCTGGTACTAGCCCTCCTAGGGAGGATGGAGAAAATGAAAGAAGCTAGCTAAAAAAGAAATCCCAAATATTAAAATTATGTGAAGAGGGGCAGAGATTAGGAAAGTAATGGATTTCTGGGACTACCAGAGAAGCAGGTGAAAACAAGTTTCACATCCCAAACTACGTAGTTTTTAAATGGGGCAAAAAACTTGTCCTTTTCTTGGAACACTGATTGCCTATGAATCAGTTTTCTTGGCCAATAGCATCTCTGAATTATTATTCAATAACACACAGGATTAGATAGTGCCAAATGGCAGCAGCTAAACACTGGAGAAGCTGCTGAGCCCTTACAGTTGTTTGCCACAGGATGTGATTGAATAGTGAAGGTGATAGAGGACATGGTGATTCCATTCAAATTTGCTGTGGGAGCTGCTAGGCATAGTGGCAGGCAGGACAATTCAAGTCCCTTTACAAGGACTGTGAATAGCCTGTGAAGGTAAAAGACACAGACACAGGCCACACTTCCCTTGCACCAGCGTCACATGGGCAAAACGTGATCTCTGTTACAGTGTTCTGCTTGGTTTTTTTTTTGAGAAACTTTCTGAGGTGCAAGGCATTGAATGTCCTACAGTCGTTCCTCCCTCTTTTCATCTATTTGACACCATAACAGAGACAAGCTAGCTTGTTCACCAACAGGTGAGGCCCAAACTCACTCTATCAGCCTATTATAATTCTGACCTGTCAAGTCTCACACATCTCACATGAGCTACATTCTTCTCAACAACTGGTCACATTCTTCTGGCTCCTGTGCCAAACTCACTTCTGCACAGCAGGAATGACCACTACTCTATAACTGATCCCATTTTGCCAGCAGCATCTTTCATGGGATTCCAGGACATCAGCAAAGCTGGAGCATTGCAGCTGGGGAGGAGCAGGCTCTCAAGGGTCAAATGAGATATGCTGGAACAAGTTTGCCTTAGCAGTATCCTATAGCTGTAGGCTCCTAGACATGAGCCTGTGCATGTGCATGAGAACATCCATTACCTGACTTACAGAGCACCATACATCAAGCCATATGGAAGTGGAAGGGCTGAATAATTCACAGACACCAGTGATAAACTTTAGCTATGTTCTTGAGTCTTGTAGTTACAGATATACAACTTCCTTTCCAAACAGGGCAGTGTGAAGAGCATATAAAAAAAATGGCAAGACAACTCTCACATTAGTTAAAACTACCAATTATTTTTTACCTCATTTCAATGTCCCACAATGTTGCATCATCACTTATCCAGGGATTGGAAGGCTCAGCAGGAGTTATAAAGGGGTCATATTCCACATATTGCTCTGTGTAGGCTATTAAACTGGCAGGTAAGAAAAAAAAAAAAGAAAAAAAAAGAAAGAAAGGGTTTGAATGCTCAGTCACACGTCAGAGAGGTACAGCTTTTCTTTTTATGCTGTTGGGGTTTTTTTGTCTTGGATTTTTTTGTGTGTGCGCTTCCTTTTATTTGTAGGGATTAGTCAGTTTCTCAGCAACCACAGGAGACCCTTTTCCCAGGGATGATGCATGCAAGGATTTCTCCACAAACAACCACCAGCTCACTGCAGTGTTTTCCTCAATAGCAGCATTTTCCTCCAGCTTGTCTCTGTTCAGATGCCCCCAAAAAGCCTGATGAGGCAACAAGTGGATTGCTATGGCAGGACTTCCCCCAGAGAGCCATGGGAAGAATATGAAGCCTGTGTCATCCTGTTCATTTGCTGCATATTACTATTGCCTCTCACCCTTTTCATTTTTGCAAACTTTTGCACCTACATAAATTTATGCACTATGAGAAACTCACCTAAATAGGGTCATGGGCTGCAGCTACAAATATGTTTAAATCTTCAGAGGATCACAGTCCTGAGCATCAAAGCTTTGCCTATAGATCATTTTTTAGTTATGTTGATATAGTATTTATACTAATGGCACTACTGTAAAATACTTCCACAGTAATAATTAACTTAGACTATAATAAATTATATGCATGTTGGAAAAACACCTGGCCTTTATACTGGCTTGCTTCATGGTGAGTCAGTTAAGGCATATAGCTTCTAATCCTCTCTAGGATGAGATTCAAAGAGCTCTCTGGGAAAAGGACTGTGTCTGCTTGCATAAACGATTCAGAAATTCCACTGGGGTTGGGGCTAAGGGCACATTTTTACAAAAGAAAGATAGCATATATGAAATAAATCAAAAGAAATTTCTCCTAGTCTATACTGGAAATACTCTAAGGCACTTTATTTTTTTGCCTACGACTGCCAAGTAATTAACTAAGTTAATTATGTCTCATCATACTGAACAACTAATGTACTTGCACTGTGATTGTCCACGCTAAACTTTACCTCTGGTCCTCCACATCTCAAAAAGGCAGGCGAACGAAAAGACCCTGTGAAACAAAGGGTCATAAAAGGCAGAAAGTTTCCCTGACCTGCTCTATAGTAATTATTTCTTTTTGTTTGTCCTAGCTCTTATCATGAGGCATTAAAATCATACACTTTTGTAACCACAGCAGGTTCCCATTGCCCCTGAGGGCACTCGGGGCTGTCTCATCTCATTTCATTAATTACATTTCATGACTGCTGTGGGTCAAGGGTTGGAGGAGGGAGCAGCATCCAATTTCACAGAGCAGCAGCAGTCCCCTTAGACATCAATGAAAGAGAGGGCTGGTTAAAAAAGAAAAGAAAGCCAAAAAGGATCAATCAGGAGATATCTGCTGTGAAACCTGAATTGCTCCTAATAAAATAATAAGAAGGCATCAGAGGTACTAATACAAGTACTAGCAAGAAAGAAAGGGGGAAAAAACTAAAATGAAACAAGGGGGAATTTCTAAGCACATTTTGCTGATTCAGTATAATGGCAGCAGCAGAATCATTGCCTCATTGTCTAAAGGAGGCTATAGGCAGGGGACTCCTAAGGGAAAGCATTTTTGTCAAAATGCAGACCTGGCCTTTTGGGTGATAAACTGTATATCCAGTAGAAGAGGTGATAGGAACACTTGACCGAAGAGTGCAGAGCTTGCCTTGAGAATACAACTGTCTCTCAATCAAGGGGCCTGCTGAGCCTTCACAGGAACTTTGAGAAGCTGAAAGGATAGCACAGATTTTCATCTAGGGAGCTGAGACTGCTTCTGGCAGGAAGATGCTCGTTTTTCCCCAGCCATTTCGGTGATGCTGTGTCTAATGAAATCATACTAACACTGCACAATGCAGTCAGGGAAAACAATAGGTAGAATATACTGATAGTTTTGCTCAACAGTTCTCAAATCTCAACGGCTAAAACTGAGAGTGTGCAGGTCCCAAGTGGGGATGTGGAAGAAAGACTATTTCCAAGGTGTGTGGGGCAGCTGAGGGATGCCTGTTCCCACAGTTGGTACAGATCTACTCCTGGAAGGGGAATAGGGAGGAAGGGAAAGAAAATCTTTAGCAGCAAGCATTTGTCTCACAGAAGCTGGAGATACCCTTTGGAGAGCCTTTCTCTTCTGATGGACAAGGGCTATCCCAAGAATAGCGTGAATTAATGGAAAATAAATACAATTGATCAATTACTATTGAAAGAACTTACATCTTATTTCTGTAACTTGTTTGCCCTAGTGCTTCCTGACTTATTTGCTCCTTGTTACTTCCCTCATCCTCTCTGAAAGTGCCCTTGTGCTATGCTGAAAAATTGGCAGGTGGTGCCACTGTCAGGCTTGACTGTTGAAAGGAGCATGCCAAGAAGTCATCTCCTGTACCCTGATCTGCCACACTGTCACCTCAACTGTCCTGAGAGCAGGGTCCAGTCTGAAAATTGACTTGATAATAACAGCATCTCCTTACACAGCAAATTTGTTCCTAGTGCTTGTATTCAGTGTTTTAATGGGACTTTGAAGGCTGCACAGGGCTTTTTTCAGGCAATTGTTCAAGTCAGGTCATCCATGTTCATTCCTCCTCACTAGTCCCCACCGCTGCAAAGCCAGTCGACCCATCAGCCCCTCTACTTCCCTCCTACCTGCTCTGCAATGCTCCACATCCAGGCTGCACCACTTTCCACACGAAGTCCTGGGACCCTCAATCAATATTGCCAATATTCAAATCAATATTCAAAGTCATCACATGACCAAACACCTCCTCACAAGATTTGAAGACCACAACCATGATTTTCATTCTTTATAATTATTAATAATTATTTAGAAATACAAGGTTCTTCACCCAGAGGGTGGCTGGGCACTGGAACAGGCTCCTTGGGGAAGTGGTCACAGCACTAAACCTGACAGAGCTCAAGAAGCATTTGGTCAATGCTCTCAGGCACAGGGTGTTATTGTTGAGGCTCTCCTGTGCAGGGCCAGGGGTTGGACTTGATGATCTTGATGGGTCCCCTCCAACTCAGTATATTCTGTGATTCTGTAATTTGATTGTTCTCATTTTATTTGCTTTTCTCCTGGTTATTATTTTGCGCAGGTTTTGATAGCAACATTTTCTTCTCCAACTTGGGAGCAATTAAAAAAAGAAAAAAAAGAAAGCCCTTTCAAACCAGGAAAATTATTACTGTCTCAGTATATTAAGGTCATTGTAAGTAAATCCAGTACAATGACTTTTTTTGTTAAAGTAGAAGTATATGTTCTTAATTAAAAAGATCCAAAAGCCCAAAACATAAATATAAATGTGCTCATTTCAATCATACAAAGTATTGCAGGATTTCAGGGAGGCTCTGAATATTTTCTGTTTAATTGGATACATTTTCATTCTAATTGTTAAACTTCATGAGCCAGTAGGAACTTACATTGGGCCTCTCACCATGTAATTTACCTAGTATAGCACATGCATGCTAACTGCAGGTGCAGGCACTGCAAAGCACATTTCATAGGGTAACCCTGTTTTACTTTGTTTAAATTAAAATTCCTCTATTATTTTTCTAGAAGCAACCAGCTCTTATCATGTTCCTCATGTTCAACACAGTTTTGCTTTAAAAGTGATGTCACTGAAGAGCATGACTATCCCTACCTTCACCTCAGTGACCACCCTGCAAATGCGCATAACTTACAAGTACCTAAGTAAATGAACTGTCATACTCAATTAAATTTGAGCTTGTTCTTCACCTATTCATACTTTTCTACCAAAACTAAATATTCTGCAAGTCAAATTGTGCGCCTTGATTTGCTTCTTAGAAATCCACTCCTTAAAATACTGCCTTCAGTAGTCCAGGTACAACCCCAGTACTTCTCTAAGTAAGTGGGAGCAGGAACTGGCCCTACAATCCCAGTATGAACAGAGACGTGAACACCATGTGCAACAAATACCAACAGCTCCTTCCCTAGAGCTGTGCCAGACTAACAAGAGATGAGCACTGAGAGTTCAGCCAAAAAGGGAAATAAGGGTGTTTTCAAATTGAAATAGGAATGATTTTTCTAAAAGTAAACCCTAGGGTAGTGAAGGGGTGGGAAACAAGTCCTGCAAGGGTTTTTTCTTTTGCTTCTTCTCTTTTGCAGTATTACAGGTCCTCATGTTCTACCTATTTTTGCTCAGTGGCAGAAGAGAGAGTACAGAAGTGTCAGCAGCCAGCAAATAGGCAGCACAGCTGGGAAAGGAGGGAAAAGGATTGATGCACAGAAAGGGGATCAAGTCTTTGCACTTTGCTGCCTGCTCTGTTCCTAGAAATGCCAAACTGGAGATGAGGAAAGAATGGGAAATCATCAAAATGGGGACACTCACCTTTCTGCTACTTTGGACATCTTTAAACAGTGTCTCTCTATCTGCATGTTCAGAAAAGTTATCTGAGGAGAGAGATAACAAGGACATTAACAATCCATGGGTTCTACAGCACGCATTGACAATATCCCAACATGCTATTGATTTCTCTTTCCAAACAGCTTGAAAGTAACTCAGAAGGAAATGGGACCCTTCCCTAGGTATCAGAAGCTTATTAACTGCTTCCAATAGGAGTCTCCATTTCCAAAGGCTAAGCCCTAGGGGAAGCTTCAGAAGACATAATTAAAGTAGGAAAGACACATATTTAGGGCCAAGGTTCCTAGACTACTCAGGGTGCAATATGATCTTTTTACAACCACATTCTGCTCTCCCATTTCTCTGACTAACCAGCATCGCAAGACCTGTAACAGTTTTACAACACACTTTCATTCTGCTATGAACCAGTTCTTCAGCCTATGATAAAAAAGCTCAAGAAATGTAGCATCCAGGTTTAGTTCAGAAGACCACTCAAAAAAAGATTGCCTAAGAAAAAGTTTTAAAGCTGCCTTTAGTAAAACGCTGATCTAGTGATTCCCGTTTGTCTTTCAGTGAGGGCTGCTTGTTGCAGCAAAATAATTTTGAGGGAGAGCTCTTCATGCCAGGACAAGGATATGTGAGCTGGCTGGTCATTCCTTGGCGTGATTGTGCAAAAAACTTTTTCCTAGTTTCCTAAAAGCTCTGACTGTACAGTCTAACATTCATGCACTGAACAATGCCCTTCCTCAGCACTCGTCCCCAGCCTGTGCATAGCTACGCTGGCCTTTGCCACTGCCCACTTTTCAGACATCCTCAGTGAACTGGAAATTAACCTGTCTACTGGTCCACAGAGTAACAGCAGATTCAAATGTCAGTGTTACTCATAATACAGATCACCTTATAACTGCACTGCTCAATGAATACTTACTAACACTTTACATTAGGCAGCATCAAGGAGAAGTATGTGAGGATCAAGAACAGGTAAAACACACAATTTTTTTTGCTGGTATCTCAATAACTTCATATGCTTTTTTCTGGTAGCAGTTCTCAGAAGAGCTGCCATACAGCCACCTACTTACTTGCTTCCGGAAATCCTCTTTTGTTGTTTTGCGCACCGGTTGGGAGGGCAGGTGTACAGGGCTTTGGGGCTGAGACTCCTCCGTAACCCCATATACTGACTGTGGGGAACCAAGGAACAAACAGATGGGATTGCAGCATTTTGCTGTTACGCAGTGAGGAACAGTGAGGTATGCAAAGCAGTAAGGTAACAAGCCAGCAATTTCCTACTGTTTATACACACACAGGTCAATAATCCTTTGGCCCAGAGCAAAATTTACAGATCAGACTGTGCTTGCTGATGCCTGCACTTGGAAGGCCTGTAGGCATGTTAAGAGAGGAGTTTGTTTTAAATGTTAAAATGCAGCTGATAATTTTCAGGAGCTCTGAAGGCTGTGTGCATTAACACTTGCAGAATAAACACTGGGAACTGTCACTGGGGTTAACCAAGTGGCAAAAGAAAATACTAGAACCCAATTGTATGCCTCTGTCTTTCACTTGGTTTAATTTTTTGATGTAAAACTACATATTGAAGAAAGTACTTAACCAGGTTAAGTCAAAGGGTCAAGTTCATGTGAACTTCTCTAAACAAAAACCTTGCAGACTGACTTGTAGCCATTCATCTTCAGGACAGACACCTGCACTGAAAGTAATATCATTTGCCCTTTCATTTAGTGCTTTTGCTTTTCAGTAAAATGTCTAATAGACATGTGAACAGCTCTGCTGCAATTTAATTTCCTATGGAAGTTCAGGAGTTCAGTGCCCCGTCCAAAAAGGTAACAAGTGATGAGACGAGAAGAAACAGCCTGCAGCTGTGCCAAGAGAGGTTTAGACTGGATATTAGGAAAATTTCTTCTCTGAAACGGTTATCAAGAAATGGAACAATGCTGCTCAGGGATGTTTTTGAGTGACCACCCTTGAAGGTTTTATTTCAAAGACAGGAACATGGTTTAGTGGAGGACTTCGTTAGGTTAAGGTTTTGAGTCACTGATCTTAATGGTTTTCTTCAATCTAAACGTTTCTACGACTTCATACACACAGAAGAGCTCAAACTTGCTGGAAGTCAAAGTCATCCAAGTTGCTAATGATCCAGCCTTTAAAATGATTAAGGCAGGTAAACACCTTATTATCTGTGCCTAGATAATTTCTTACATGGGGACCTAGGTATTATTTCCAATTCCTTTTAATTTTATGGGAGTGCAGAGCCATCAGACATTTGGGACACAGAGCTCCTTAATGCCCTTCTCGGCTCTACCCATCACCCAGTCAGTATCACTTTGCTGGTAAAATGGAAATAATAAATTCACCAAGGAGAACATAACAGAACTCATACTATCAAAACACTTTTTTTTTTGTTCCTATTGGGTAAATCTCATATACTGTATGTGTCAAGTATGATTTACATTAAAAGAAAACAAAACCAGTGAACCAAACCAACCCCAAACAAGCAAAAACCAAAATCAGGAACTCAAACTGACCTTTTTCACTTTTTGTGGGTTTTTCATACGGCGACACTTTCTGATGTCCATTTCTGTGGTGTTCACACAGCCTGGCTGAAAAGAGATGGTAATCATGTTACTCCTCTGTTTAGAATCTTCATCCTACCTTACCTTTATAAAATATACAATTAGATCTTGTCCAAAGATCTTTCTTGAGATTTGCGTTCCATAAATTACTCTTGCTAAACAAGATACTGCATATACCCAAGGATGCCATGCCAGCATTCAATCCACTTACTGCTAACTTTGGCACCAAAAGGAAATTGCTAACATGGGGGAGCATTTTCTAGGAAGTCTGAGCCAAACTGAGTAAGCTGCTTTTCTTTCACAAGCCCAGTAAATAATTTTCCAAAGTTCATATTTGTCACGTATTTCCAAATCAATAGTTCCATAGGTGCACAAGCCCAGAATGTCTCAAATAATCTTGTAGACACTTGGTGTATTTTGAACTGCAGGGAAAATCCATGTGGTCACTGTAAAGGCAATGTCTTTGTACATAAAACATTTACTAGTAATGAAACTTTTCCTGTCAAAACCTGGAAAGTCTCATCATTCAAAAATAGTTTTACCACAGGCCTGTGCACATCCCAGAAAGCTCTTTCCTGGCTGTCCAAGATCTTTCTTTCCGTTTTATCCTTTTTCCTGTCGATTCTGAAAACAAAAGCATAAGTGAGTATGAGTCAATGTACAAGTCATGCTTTCTTCTTTGATATAGTTCCTAGCTGTGGTTTTTAACCCCAAGACAGAAAGTTTCAGAGATCAACTTTTTTTGTACAGAGATGTCACACTTGCACTTGCAAGGGCACATGCCATGAACAAATTATCACTGATGTTTACTCCAGCATGGGTCAAAAGAGATTTTCCTATTAATTAAAATTTAACAGCTGTTTTTCATCTGGTGAGGAAAACTTTTCCTGGTACCCTGTTCCCATACTCTGATTGATTTGACAGGCTGGAAAAGTTTGTAGTTTTGTCTGTGTCAGGAGACCCACCAGGACTTGTTTGCTCCAGGTGACGCTCCTGGCTGGTGCTGGACTGAGGTCGTCATCAGGAGACCTCATTGCACCCCATTACCCCAGCAGCACCACTGGCATGAATACAGATTGCAAAGGAGCACCTGTCCCAGATATTCCCAGCAGCAACAGCATGGGCAGCACTTGTGGCCACTCCTCCTTAGAGCTTTCAACCCAAAGACTGGCTCTGCCTGTGTGCCCCTATGCTGGCAGAGCAAAGGGTGACAGCACAGGTGACCAGAGCTGAGCTTGCTGCCCGGCCCCTACAAACCAGCACCCACCCAAGAGAGACGTGACTGGGATGGGACAACAGGAACTCAGTAATTCCAGCCCTGATGCAGCCAGTGAACCAACTCACTCAAAGGACACAGCCCAAAGGCCAGCAGAGGTTGTTCAAAGCAACTCCTGGCAGCAGTGAGCAAGTGACATCTGGCACCTCACCCAGCTTTACACATGAGCGCAAAGCACCAGCTTTCAAGATATATCTGCGTAGGGACTGGAGGAGGCACATGGAAGGAGGAACAGCCTCCACTTCCAGAGCAGGATTGAATAAAGCTCAGTGTCCCTGTGCTGGGTTCCCACATTGCTGCCACCAGGAAAATCAAAGCAGAGAGGAAAAAAACCCAATCCAACTGTGATTTCTGATCACCAGGTTCTCTCCCACCTGTTTTTGTTTTTGAGGGGCAGGGACCCTCGACTAAGTGTGTGCTAGAAAGGTACCGAGAGGATAGGAAGCAGGGGACTGAAACTGAAGTTTCTGAGCACCCCTCCCCACAAAAAGACCAAATTCTCCACAGTTTGACATCACTTGCTGAATCTCCCCCTTGCAAGGCTGAAATGAGAAATAAGCTCTGGCACAAGCTCTGTCCCCACACAAAGACAGAGCAGCTACTGTACTGCGTTGAGGACACCCAGCCCAAAACTACCTTTCTGAGTGAGTCCTTCACACCTGGCCAAAGGGGAAGATAAAGCCTATTCCAATCTTACACACACAGCACACACAAATTGGAAGCCTCTCTGGAGGCTACATGAATTCTCTTCATCGACACTTTGTGCTCAACCCAGATTGTCAGCTCCTGTCTCCGAACTTACTGATAACTCAGTATTTCGCATTTGAAACTATGAAGACCCAAAGCAGCTAGATGCTCTATGGCTGCAGTTTTTGAGCAATGTGGGTATAGCAATGGAAATCCTGCGTGCAAACAAAAATGTGGAAAGCAAAGCAAAACTTGGTAAGCAGGAGGAATGTTTTCAGGT
>NW_024582054.1:1876256-1986404 GCF_017639235.1 Corvus kubaryi
TTTTAGTTAACTTAAACTTTTAGTTACTGTGAATTACAATGTGAATTCCGTCCCTGCCTTTCTGGAAACCTGAAGACTGAACCATCACGCGAACTGTGAACTAAGAAGCTAAAACCAGCCAGCAAAAAAAGTTGATAGTGCTTATGCATGCTTAGGGTTCAAAGAAAACAGAATGGAGAAAAGATGAATAACCAACAATGACCACAATGAGTCTGATACTTACATTTCTTTCTTAGATAATAATTATATGTTTTAGACAGAACGCAGACTTCTGTTTTGACTTACACTTTTTTTTTAATCTTGGCAATAGCCTTTAAGTAACTGAAAGTACAATTGCTATCCTAAGTTCTAATTTTCTCTTCCAAACGGAGCACTGCTATTCCGGTTGGAAAAAAAATCCCTTAATTACCTTGTAATTTAAAAGATAATTACCATATATTTAAATTGTATATAATTTCAATGTTGCTAAGCAAAGAATTCATCAAAATTCCAACGGGTTAATCAACGATAGAGACATATACCTCAAGCCACACCTTCAAGAAATTATATTCCTTAACTTTTTAGCATCTAATGTTGAAAGAGCAAATTCCTTCCAGTGGAGCAGTTTCAGTACTGGTGTCCTCACGTGTCACCTTCAGCAACCCTTCCATTTTATAGGTGACAATGACATGCACAAAATGGACCCTCAGAGTTCTAGGTATTACTTTGTAGACAACAGTACACAGACCCTGGACCATACCCATTTACCAGCAGCAATGAAAACACACTCAAAACATTACGAGGCTTCATACTGCTCTCATAAGGGAAGATGAGAAGAAATACCTGCTGTAAATACCACCCTTATAATGACATTGAAGTGACACTATTTTTAGACTCAGAAATACTCTGCAAGCATAGAATAACACAGATGACAAAATTCTGTTCTTTCCATTCATACAAAACAAAAATACTACACAAATGTAGAAGCACAATGGGCTTGTGAATTACCCAGAGTCCCATGGCAAATACAGGCTTAGGAGCTCCTGACCCACATTTCCATGTATAGATAATTAAACCCATCTTTCAGTTTCTGGCACACACCTTCAAAATTGGCTCTCTCCTGTTTCTAGTCTGCCAGTGATTAAAATTCACCAACACCTTCTGAGCTTAGTCACAGTAAGATTTTGACAAAGAAGTTTTATCTGTAGAGAATCCCCTTCCCTTCACAGCTCTAAATACTGGTGCAATTCAGTGCTCCAGGATTACTCACTTCACTTGGGCCTCTGCTTGCATGAAGATGAATTCCCACTTTCTTGCAAACGCTCTCTGAAGTCTTGCTAAGTTTTCCTGTTGAAAGATTAAAATAGTAAGAACAACCAATTTCTGTAATTACAACAAATGCTTGAGATCACATTTAGCATGGTGGGTATTTATTTTATTCTTTTTTTTTTTTTAAGCTGAGAAACTAAAGACATGGAAGTCAGTGTTGGTTTCAGGTGAACTATACTGCAGGCAAAGCAAGGCTGTTACACATCTTTTTGGGCTGCAACCCAAAGGGCCCTGTCAGAGATAAGTAATGGAGTGTGATGAAGACAGCTTGAGCTCTACTATGAAAAAAATTATGGACTTGTTCCCAAAAGATAACACTGAGAAGCTTTGTGAAGCTGATGACTTTCATTTCTGATAGCAGATGGCTGCCAGCTGCACATTTCCCTCTCATCCTCACTTTCCCTTCCTCTCTGCACTGTTCTCTTCTCTTCAGGCTTTTGTGAAGGTGCAAAGCCAGAGCGTCCCCTGCTTTGCTCAGTCGTGGTCACTGCTGGGAGCATTATGCAGCTGCACAGTTCTGAAGGCTGGGGATTGCCAGGATGATTCACAAAAGGAAATAGCTTGTTTTCCTGAACAATGAACACAGTTACTGCAAAGAATGGCTCCAGATGCAGTTTTGCTCTACATCTGAAGTAAGAGCTCTGGTCCAGACCCGTTACAGAGAGGATTTGGATGGGGATATGGCTTCATCACAGCTCAAGGTTAAACTCAGAACATGGCCAGAATTTCAGGCTTAAATGGCACCCCTAAGTTACATATCCACTCCCTCCCCAGGAATGGAGACCTGTGAGACAACAAGATGCTCTTCTCCATTACAGCTGGTTTAACTCTTTCAAATTTACACTGAAAACAAACACTTGTAGTTTTACTGTTTTTTTATACTTATCACCTTTATTTCAAGAAACTTACTTGAGGCACATGCATTTCAATGCAAGAAGAAATCTTACTATTATTTACTTTAAACTCTTGTATAACACAAGATAACATAAAGCTTGGCCCTGCTACCACCAAGTCCACATAACGGTTTCAGTCTGTACACATGGAGGAAAACAGTTAAACAAATGATTTACAGCTGTACTGAACTGTGATGATTTCCTTAAATGTGCCTACAAGGAAGAACAACTTGTAATTATCTGTAAAAGAAATTTTTTTTTCATTATTTTTATTTTGTTTTAAATTACATTCACATGTGCCCTCTGGAGTACATATGCTAAGGCCAAGGAAATATCACCAACTGAAGCTATATTTGAATTGTGCTTATGTTTGACCAATTATAGAAAAACCTGAATGCAACTATACAAGCTTAATCACATCATCAAGACTCCTGCTCTACTCAGTATAAATGGGGGCTGGGGGATTGTCTGTGAATGCTGCAAGCAGAACCTAAAAATGAGATGTCCCCTGACATGCTTTGTAGAGAGCCTCTTTTAAAGCTCCAGGTCACTGCTGATACCTATGGAGAAGCATTCTCCAGCTCCATCTCCAAAACTGTGAGAAGGGCTCCTTCTCACTCCTGCAAGCCTGTTTCTCTCACTTGTGCTGAGCTTACATCCCTTACTGGATCTGCTTCAGCTCCCATAATGCTTAGGAGGAGTTGGTGCCATTCTTATCTGAATGTCTCTAATTAAGAGAACAAAGTTTGAATGCAGAAGTAACTTCTAATTGTGCAATGCAATATTCACAAGAAAAATGAGAGACTGCCAAGATCTAATTATTTACCATCACTGGAGCATTGCTACTCTCAGTAGGCAACAATGTGCAAAAGTACTTTAGCCTCACTGCATGTGTGTGGGAGTATGTGCACTGCTGAACAGCCTTTTGTTGCTTTATGATAGATCTTTGGAGTACTTACAGTTAATTAGTTGGATGTGAGCAATTTTAATGGTTTTAATAATGAAATCAACAATATGCAGAAGAGAAAACTCAGCAAAAGGACATGTACGTGCATGCAGATTATTATATTCCTTCCTTTGTGCCTGTTTGAGATTAGAACTCTTGGGAAGTCTGAATGCACTTCCCGGGTAGACTAGGTAAGAGGCAATTTTTGCATGCTCTGCACTGAAAGGACAGAATGGCATGAACATATCTCTACACGTGCACAGATGTTCCAAAATGGGGAAGGTAAGGAAGAAGGAAAAACTCCAGTCTTGGAAGAAAAAATCCCACTCTAAAATATATGTGATTATATGCAATATAAATGTTTTCATTGTAACAAACATGACCACAGAAATCCACTAGAACCAACTTTGTAAACAAACCCTCCAACTAAAAACTCCATGTATAAAATTCTGCTATTACACTGTTGAACAAGTAAACAGAAGAAAGTCAGTATGACAGAAAAGCTTCGCTGCTCAGAGTGCTACACTGCTGGTATTCAAAGAAATACACAGCCCTGCCCCTCCTGCCTCCATCTTCCCACTCCTCTCCACCCTGATGTCTGACACTAAAGTTTAGGATATTTTTATTCACAGTAATTCCATATCAGAAAACACGCTCTGAATAAAGTTCAGTGATATTTTTCATATGGCATATTGAAAACATTCCAAGTCTAATATCTGAGAACTTTTGTAACTAGATGTCTCATCAACAATTTAATTGCCCAATGGCACACCTGAAAATCCATCATTTCCCTGTGCTGAAATCTGCTATATAAACCAGGATTTCCTATCTGAAAACAGGACACCAAGCTGAACTTCTGTGTAATTCGCCCCATGAAGGGCTCATTATACAGCAGGTGCATTAACGTGGGACACTGCAAAGCCAGGGACATTCATCAATCACGGTCCTGATGTTGTCTCCACATCAACCTTCACACAGTTCTGCCAACTAAGAAAAAGATATGGTAAAGGCTGTCCCCAGTGCACAAAATGGCAGCATTCAGTTAGCAAGCAAAGCTATCCCTGCACCCCCCAGCTTTAAACTCTAGCAGCAGTGTACCTACGGCTTCATAATCCGCCAGCTCCAGCCTAGCTTTGTTCTGCATGGTCCGTTTGCAAAGATAGATAGCTAAAGGGAGAAACAGAATGGAAAACAATTACAGACAGATTATTAGTACTAGATTCTAAAAAAAAAAAAAAAAAAAAAAAAAAAGAAGGAAAAAAAGTAGACAGCTCGTTTTCACCGGAAACCAACATGAATCAAGGAATGAGAGGGCTGAACACCCAGCTGACATTGCTTACAGCTCATCTCAGAGGCCCTAAACATCTGGGACATCTCATTTAAAAGTGCTGAGAGCAGATGCCAGGACCTAACAAGAAGTCCAAAAAAGGCACAATTGCTTCTGGATATAGCATTAGCAACCTGTTCCCCTAAGCAGGTTGGGAATATGCATGCTGAAGTCACCATCCCTGCATTTCTTTTCTGCTAAGAAAAAATAAAAATAAATCAGGATATTGATGCGAAAACACAAATAAGGGCCAGATCTTAAAGGTATGATCTGAGCATTTTTTAATAAGCTCCATCTACTTATTCTTACATACTTCAAATGATTAAGAGAAGCCCGGTCACATTTCGCTATAGGCACAGACTGCTGAAACTGATGTGGTTTGGGATTCTGAGATTCAAGATGAGCCCAGTGCACACCACCAAACCAGTCCCAGGCTAACTCCTGGGAAAGCCCCACCTGGATCTGCTAGGTCATCCCATTTTCATTACAGGCTGAAACACAAGGTCCACAGCACACTCTGGGTACATAGTCAGGTCTGAACATAATAGAGGCCCAGTGCTACTCATGAAATTCTATTCTACGCTGTTTCTGTAATTTTAACATTCATATAGTGAGCCAGTTTTATGCATTGTAACCAGAGCAGACCAGTTCATTTATATTTACACATCTCAAGGGCAGTTTCCTCTGTAAGGCACTTACGACACCAAATGAAGTGAGTCAGTTGTCTCACAGCGTTTTTTCACGCAAGGCAGTGACCTGCCATTAGCAAGTTAGTTCCTCTCCTGTAAGTGGACACATGCAAATAAAAAAAAGTATGAAGTGCTGCTGGGATTTCAGTTTTATTTGGGTCTACTGCTGGTTTGGGATTAATTCCTGGGAAGACTCCATCTGTACAGGCCTCTGCTATGCAAAGTCTGATTATAAGCATATGTTAGAGGTTTCTGGGACAGATGAAAATCTGCCACTACAGGGCCCAGAGCTAATGCAGTTGAAGCTTGTCCAGCTGTGGGTCAGCTCATGGAGGGCTTTATTTTGGGGTGTACTGCTCCACTCAATGCCTCTGCAGCACAATAATCTGACTGCAAAAACCAATTATTTATCTCATACTGCAGGAAAAAGAACAGAATCTCCATTTTCATATTATTATTCTGGTATTTACAGAATACATATTAGGCACAGTTCACACAGTGATTTAGGGTGACTGTAAAATATGGAATTTTTTTGCATATACAAAACAGCATCATGTTTTCTCCTAAGCAGTTCCCTCACTGGGATAAACATGTAAGTCTGTGCTAGCTCCTCTGCAGATGAGGACTGCAAATGAACTATCATGACACACACCACTGCAGGCTACTTCTTTACCCCAGCAAATAACTTCCAGAATCCATAATGATGAGTAATTATTGCACAAGAAGGAAAAAAACCCAAACTGATTATTCAGAGAAGAGTTCTAAACCAATCTTATGAGATAAAAGGACTTCCAGAAGCCCCCATTTTATGACTGCACACATGGATATGCTTCCTCTTCCAAAGCCACACCAGGATGCAACAATTAATTTTATCATTTAACTGTGAAAGAAGTGCAGTTCTGGAAGAGACAGCAATATTGCATGCAGACAGCTAAAGATAACAACACTGACATATCTTCTTTATGTATTATCCCTGTCTGCAGGCACTCACATGTTTAAAACACCACGTTGCACTTTATTAGCTCATAAACCATGCTCAGTCTTCTCTTTTACCCTATCATCTGGTAATCTTAAAAAAATGGGAAAATAAGTTTGATGTCATGTATCAGAGAACATTTAACTGTGGGTTGCTGTTAGTTATGTAATGGTTTATTGATCAGTCAGATGAGTGCCCAGATGAAGTAAATTTTATTGATCAACATAAGAGATTCAGCAACAGATCAGAGGATGTTCTCCCACAAAAGAAATACTGGTATTGTTTAAGATTCCCAAGAACCAGTATTCTGCTTGCCACAAATCCTACTGAAATGAATGGGGCTATTGGGAGAACGAAGGTAGCAGAAGGCAAAACCCTGGCCCCACTGAGCTCAATAGCTACAGCTCCAGGGGCTTGAGATGCCCCAGGATTTCAAATTCCTGCATTTGAGATGGGCACATATCTGCCCCTGATGCTGCCATCTGACAAGAAACTCTGCACATGAAGGGTGCACTCTACATGAAGGGTGTAGATGTCCAACAGTAATTATTTTAAGGACAATTTTTTGGATCACAAACTAACTCTCTATAGTAAAATAATTATACTCTCACCATAATCTGTGTTTTCTGGTTCCCAACAGTTTGAAGGCCAAAAGTATGGTGCCTAGGAAAAAACATACAGAGTTTTGTAATTTAAGAGATGAAAACCAATTCAGATGCAAAAAAACATTACAAGTACAAAAAGAAGAATCACAAAATCTACCAGCCAGTCTCTGCCCTCAGAGAAAACACTGCTACAGATCTCAGTAAAAGTGAGGATGCTTTTCCAGGAAGGTATGACCTTTAATATTCCTCACTGCAGGTAAATAGAGATGCTGTAATGCAAGCACCTCTCGAGGAGGATGTCCAGTATCCTGATGAAATTTCAGACACTGTTGCCAGCTCATCTGAATGTGGACCTCTTAATTCTTTATCCCCAGAACCTCCTCTTTCCCCAGGAATTCACAGGCAACCTGAATTTTTTTTTTTTTAAGAGCATGAGAAACCTCATGGTCTTATCTATATGCTACATACCCCTTGCTTTTCTGGAGCAGCTACCAGTGTGGTTGGCAGACTACAAAACAATTTCCTTTTTAATTGTAACAGATGGCAGAGGTCAAAACTCAGCTGCATAGAGTCATTCTGAAAGCAGAAGTCCTGTTAAACTTTGTGCTTTTGTTTTCTATCCAGGTCTGCATATTGCAGTTGCTACAATTAATTACAAGCTATTACTATATGTGACTGTATTTCAGTTTTAACATGAATGAAAAAGAATGTGCTGGTGATCACAGAAATTACAGAACACTGATCCTTTACTGATTACACATTGCTTTACTGATGTAATGCTATAGATGGGCATAGGACATTTATACACAGACTATTCCTTGCACCGAAGTATAGCGAGAAAACATGGGGGATTCAAACAATACAGGGTTCAATGCTCCTCACTGACATATATCTTATGAATTTCAGAAGCTAAAGAGCTACTGTTAAAGGAGGGACTGATGCTGAGGTAAAAAGAAGCAAGAAGAGAGTAATGGAAAGGAAGCATGATTCTATCAGGTTATTTTTGCAGAAAACAGCTAAGGAGGTATGTTTCAGGAAATGGTAATAGGCAAAGAATATGCAAAAATGGTACGAAAAGGGAAAGAAAAGTCAAGCAGGCACTTTGATGATGTGGTTTACACAGGCTTAAAAGAAGGAAAAGAAATTAAATTATATCGGAATGTAGCTCCTGAAAACTGCACAGGACAAGTTCTTAGAGTGCCACTCTTTTAAAACAGAGAAAAATACAGCTAAATGGGCAACCAGTATTAGCCCTGCTTCTGTCGTGTCTTTCAGAAAAGAAAGGGAATTGTAATGAAAAATCTGAGTCTGAATGATGCCTTGCAACCAGAAGGTGGGGTGAGATAAGAGGAGGTCTGTGATCTCCTGGGCTTCTTTTTTCACCATGACATTGGTCACACATGATAACACAATACCACATTAGCAGCGAGCATGAGCAGCTGCAACATCAGATGCAAAGAGCAGAACTGGCTTTTCAAATAAAAGCTAAAAAAAGAGGAAAAAAATGCAAAGGAGGAACAGGAGAGTGAACAGAAGAGAGGTGACAGGAAAGATAAGGGAGCTGGCTGGGATCATTTGACAGAAAAACACAAATTCAGCCAGCAGGATTAGGCAGTAGGACTCCAAGTTTGGACTTACTGCTTCTTCTAAAGTTACACAATCAGTTCAGAAGGAGTTGTTGCAGCACAAGCACTCAGTTATCTAGCAAGTTGACAGTGGCAGATTTTGGACAGGGCATGGAACTCAAGCACAGGGTGCTTTAAAAATTCAGCACATCTGGAGGCACAGAAACACTGAGGCATAGAGATGTCCCAGTTTAGGTGACTGCCAAGGTTACACATCCTCTGTAGAAGAGCCAAAGCCTTAAGCGTGCCCTCTCCCACACCAATCCGTAAGCAAGAGATTATAAAAATGTGAATTTTCTGCTGTGCCAAAGCTTGAATATCCAGCTCCTAAGTTTGTCCTGGCCCATTTTGAACAGGAGAATGGCTACTTAATTCTGCATCAGAGTTAGGGCTTGAAAGTAATTTTCTTTTTCCTGGTTTAGTTCAAATCTGAGTAAACAGCCTTGAATTCAGATATCAAAAATAGTCACAAGACATAGCCATTCATTTATGTAAAAAACTAAGTCAGGAGGTAGATGAGAGTGATTTGGGATTCTAAAGCAAAACCTTTTGAAGGGACTTCATAATTTCCTAGGGCCTCTATGAAGACAGCCTCAATCCCTGGCTTCATAGACCTAATGGCTGCTTAGGCATAAAGAGTGGGTGATTTCAGCAGTATTACTGCAGGGACAGAAGAGGGGGCCACAAGGGAGTCAGGGTGCTTACCAACCTGGAAACGATAGAATGTCCCGTCATCTTTCAGGGTAAGGACATGGTCTGAGATTGGAAAGACATAACCCTGTGCAGCAATAAGACTTCCCAAGTGTATTGCTTCCCCTGTCAAAGAGAAAAAACAGCAGGGATGTGTCAACAAGACATGCACTGCACTCTGCTTTCAATAGCAGCTCTGGAGATGACTCATGTGAAATCTGGTGCCCACATGCCTCTCTGTACCCACACCACATTCCTACCACCTCCAACCAAACCATGCAAAGCAGGAGTGCAGAAATCAGCCTTACAACACAGATGAAGGAGTGCTCATATGTTTAACCCGTTAGTTTTTTATTTACAAAATTTCACACACCAGTTCAGCTCTAGAGTATGAAATTCATTCCAAAGCACATTATCCACCACAGCTGACAGCTGACAAGAAGCCCGTTCCATCAATAAACTTCTCTTGCCTCTACCAAATCCAACAAGCACCTGCAACACCAGTTCATTAGCAGAATATTTATTCATAAAGACACATCCTGACACTGTAGCATTGCCATTTGTTAGAAAAAACGTTGCAAAGGGGAGTTACAACAGTAATTGTGCTGCCCAAGCAACCTTCCCCAGTGCAGAGGCGCATCTGCGCAGATTTTCAAGCAATGCCAGCTGTCAAAAGCTGCATCAGCTTTCTCAGAGTTGAAAAATCACCTGCTCGTGCATGTCCAGATAGATAATAAAGCTGTTGTCTGCAGCTGAAATTCAGATTTGGGACCTGACAGGACTCATGAGCAGGGATTTGTGTATAGGGATGCCCTGCTGGGTGATTCAACACTACCTCTATCTCTGCTTTTACATGGTGACAGTAAGGAAGCTTAAAAACTGGTAGGTGAGATTCTGGATTTTTTTCTTTCCTGAAAAGGAAAAGAAACTTCTGGACCTGCAGATCTTTTCTTCCCTTCTCTCAATAGGTCTTCACTTGCCTAAATTATTTTGGTTTCTCTGAAGAGTGAACTATTTGGACTGTGCCCATGCACTGATCACTCTTTATGGCTGATTATCCATTTATCTATCTGCTGATTTATCTATTTGCTCTTTTAAATAAATTAAAAACCATTACCAGATTCTATGGCCCTGGCCAAGAATGACACAGACACAACGTCATGTCAGTTGTGGCTATCTTTCTTCACGCCATGAAAACCTGATGCTGCATTTGCCTGCTTAACTATACACATCCACCAACTTTTTTCTAGGAACAAAACTAAATTCAATCAGTCTTCTGTAGGTAGCAACAGTTTCACAGTCAGGCTAAAATTCCTGCAATGGCATTTCAGCGTGTTGCAGTATAAGGCATTAGACTTAAGACGTTGACTCTTAACTCTTTTCCTTCTCCTTCCCTCCAATGCTTAAATCAACCATGTTCTTCTCCTGGCATTTTAGACTGCAGCAATATAGTATTTACTGTCTAATGGTACACACAATACAAATGGAGCACCTGTTTCTCCCCAGCTGTGGTCACCTTACCTGCATCCTCAATGTTGAGGTTCTTCATAAGCCACTGCACAATATCAGAACCTTAACAAACAAACAAAACAAAAATTTAAGAAAGCATTAGACACTGAGACCACAGGGTCTGAGAGCCCTAGAGAGAGATAACATTGAGATAGATACAATAGAACTGACATGAACTTAATTCCATTTTCCTTCTTATTTCCACTGAGGTTTAAGAATGTTTTTCCTTCTTGTGCCACACAGCAATTACATGGTTACTGACAGGTACTAAGAGTCCCATGGAGCTTTCTGTGCAACAGGAGACTTGATATAGCTTAAATCAGGTATTACTCTAATGGTTCCATGTAACTGTTCTCTCTCATTTTCTTCTCTCTCACCTCAGCATAAAGAGTTAAGTTTCTCCAAGCGCTAGTTAGCAAGAAGATGAAGAAGCATTTACTGGCACCTCACACCTGTAATGTGTATAGAACTGAAACATCAGTCAAAAACAGTTAGAGGAAGGCCTTGCTCATGTCAAAGACAAGCAACGTCTTAGAGAAGGAAGCGGCATTCAGAGTGCCTGTAACCACGGCCCCTGGGAGTGGTCACCTGGTGGTGATCACACAAACGGAATGGTGGCCGGGAGGAGAGAACCTTTAAGGTCCATCAGGAAGTTCATTAGGTTTTCAGGGCCCATCATGTATAATGAAAGTTGTTGCTATCTCATAAAGAACATCAAATTCTCTAGGATTGATCCTCTGTATGTATACAACCTCTGTTGCTTGCATGGAGATCAAAGAAGAGGAAAACTTATCACTGTTCAGTAGAAACGAAGGCCTGTTACCAAAATACATCGTGGCAGGGCAGCAAAATTCAGTTAAATCACATACTCAGAAGGTTAAGCTTAAAATTAAACATAATGGTGTGTACAAGTGAGCTAACTGGAGTTGTCCAAAGTCAAAGGCAATCAGCAAAGACACTTGGAGGCAATTTAGCAAGTCCATACTAAGTTATAACAGCATTGAGCACAGCCTAACAATGCCATGTCTGGACATAACACCAAGCCCTTCTCAGCATACAGTCAGTTTCCGGAGAAATATTTGCATTCACATACAGTAGGCTAATAGCCCCAGTAACACTTCATAGAATCATAGCTTGGGCTGCAAGGCACCCTCAATATATCCAGTTCCAACTCCCCTGCCATGGGCAGGGATGCCATCCACTAGACCAGGCTGCTCAAAGCCCTATCCAACCTGGTTCAGGCTTACTCAACAAATCCCAGAGGATCTTATTTGTGTGGAGCACTTCTGAGCTCAGACATGGATGGGACCTCAAGGGGAAGCATAACCACAATGGTTGTTCCAGAAGAACATTTTGTTTGCCACTGGCCCAGACCACCCCCATGCCCTCAGAAAATCTTAAATATAATAAAGGCCAGGAGTCACGATGTGCCACAGAGACACCAGGCACTGCCCCAGGTCCCTGCAAGTACCTGCAGGTCTGACTCTCCCATACAGGTGAAATTCCCATTAGAAATGTGAGCTCTACCCCACACAGAAGAGGACAGTAGCTCCTACTCCCCTGACAATGGAAGCAGACCCACAACACTTCAAGGAGCACCAGCAAACCTTCTTCAGTCAGGCTTCAGCAGCAGGCAGCAATATGGACCTGACCTCTCTCATCCCCCACCTCAGGCAGGTGACACAACCTACCGGTCCCCTGCAGACAATCAGCAGAGCTTCTGAAGATCAGGGAAGCATCTGATTTCACTTAAATACTGGGCAAACAGATGTGACCAACAAGCAGCAGCCGGGCATTCTCTCACCCTGCCTCGAAGGTATCAGTGAACCAGATACTAAAAGACCAATCTCACAATCTTGTACTCTCAGCAGTACGGTCATTCTCCACACCTCCCAACTTCACCTAGGAATTTCAGTTGCCACTATCTTGTTTGGAAAGTTATTCCAGAATTTTTTTTTTTTTTTTTTGATAGATTGAACTCTTCTTGTAACTTTCCAACCTAAGTTTGTTAATGTGCAATTTATATGCATTTTATAACCATATTATCACTGAAAGAAAATAATGATTCTTCTTCCTTGACGGTTTCTCCTGAGTGTTTCTTTAGAGGGCTGACACTTTGTCTGCCTGCCTACATCTCATTAAACCAACCCAACTCTTCCTATGTCCTCTTAAGGTGGTCTCTCCCTCTCCCTGTACTTTACCTTTCAGCAACTTTGTAAATTTAAACCAACTTCTTTGCACTGAGCTCACCAAAACTGCAGGCAGTACCTTGCACAGCGGCAAACCAATGCCCGTGGCAATGGTGCCAGCACTTTGTTTTCTCTACTGAAACCACCCTGTCAGATGCATCCTGATGTCACGTCATTTTTTTGTGAACAATAAATTTATTCAGAAAAATATGTACAAGTGGTCCAAAACTATCTGCTAAATGAGAAGGCATCTAGTGAACACTGCTAGCTGAATAACATATGGAGAGTATGTTCAAAGCCATGTTGTTTTGACAAGTTTGTTAATAAAATACACTATTTTATAAACATGGACGTTCCCTTTTACCTTTTACAAAACAAAAATATTTTGAAGACAGAGCACAACATTTACGATTAGAAAGCTAATTCAAGAAGATTCAAACTGAAGAGCTTCTGTATTGTTAGAAACAAAACCTCACAAAATGCTGTCTTAGTTCTAGTGAAACTAGAATATTACTGGTTTTTCAGTTCATCTCCCAAACAAAAAAATCCACCATTTCTCCTGATTTTGGTCTCTAGTTACAGACTTGCAGTGATCTCTAGGCATTGTACTGCCAAGTGACATGAGAGCTGATACCTGACAGTCATCTACAGTATTGCCTCGATTTGCTCACAGGAGGTAAAGTGCTTTCTGCATGACCCCTTTCCAGATGTATAGGAATACTTAGTGCAGGATTAAGTCCCACTCCATTTTTACATAGAATCATCATGTCCCCAGCTCTAGGACACTTCTGAGGAATCTATTCAATTTCCATCAAATGACAATGAAAAATTCAAGTAATGTTGAAAGCTGGTTCCCAAGTCTTTCTCACCCCTCATAAGAAAGGTTTAAATGGGCAGGAAGGGTTTAAAGGGGTAAGTAAACTGAAGGCACTGACTCAACCAGAACTCCTGTGATCAGCCACTCCAGAGTATAAGCAGCACTTGAGATCAGGAATTTTAATTTGTTTCTGTTAAAAACATGAAGTCATTCCTGAATGTTGCCAAGAGCCTGGAAGATGTTGTAGCTGTTCTCCAGTTGTCCCGAGGCAGACAGATTATCTTTCTGCTGAGTTTGCTGAACCATTATTTATCACCTGCCAAGACTGATTACTCACCCTTGGGACAATGACAAGTCTTTCCTTCCTCTGTTAATTACTGTCATCGTTAATAGCCATGTCACTAATTAATATTCAATCATAATGAAAACTCTTTACTGTCATCTCCCGTAACACCTTCAATTTTCAGGGTTACCCTTAAACATTTGTTTGTGGCTGTTTCTATCACTGCAACCTACTTTTGCCCACCTCAAAATACTACTTATGCCCTTCTTCAAATGAGAAAATTTAGATTTATCCTTCTAAGACACAGTGAAGATTTGAGTGATTCCTTTACAACACTGTCCTCTGCCAGATCAAGACACAGATACCTCTATCTGTAAGTTTTCCAGAAAACATCATCTTCACCTCTCCTTTACATTAAGCCTGGTGGATGGCCCTCACACAACTCACCTTCCCAGAAAGGTATTTTCTGAGTGTTTCTCACATTTCACAAGCTCTTTCAGAGCATACCCAGGGAAAATCCTTGACTCTGACACGTTTACACTATATGCTACCAGGGCATTTGGAATCTTCTGAAAACAAATAGTTGGGCATGTTTTCATAATAGGAAGTGTTACTAAATCCAGGTAGAGGAACAGCTTCCCTCTTCTCCGTGCTCCTCTCTATACATCTACATTTCCTCTGAGTCAGAATGCTCAGCTCAAGGATAGCCAACATCCTTTGAACACCTATTTCCTCCTCATCTATGATGAAACATATATTTTTGCCTTAGGCTCTTTTTTGAAGCTGAAGTTACTTAACAGCAACAGAATAGCTGTATTTATACGTGCAAACATATTCACAATGACCACTTATCCTGCTACGTGGTTAGAGACAGACCAGCAGTTTTATATTTATTGCTATTTTCTACATTTTCTCTTACGCCTCAGTGACCCCATAATAGTAGCTGGTTCTCTGCTGGACATTGCCTGTCAACATGACAAATGAGTGGTCAGACACTCAAAGTTAAATTAAAAAAATTCACAAGGTGTGAGGCCATTGGCAAGATGCAGTTGGTGAGGTGAATCACCACCCCTGTATTTGATACCTTATCTACTCAACCTATGTTGTTCTACCTCTTCTAGAAAATGTAGACCTATCTATAATCAGATTTCCCCATCCTTCACATGCTGAAATGACAGAGGCAGACAGGACAACTCAACCTCCTCTAGCTATTTCTAAAGATCTGCTGCCTGGAGTGGAGTCTGTACCTCTGGTTCTGAGCAAAGCAACCAGGACCACTGGGGTCTGCTTGTCATCCAATGGACTAAACGTGTCCCTGACAAGGCCTACACCTGTACACACACATATATATGTATACAAATAAAAAATACAAGAGTATTCCTGAAACCTCAGCAAATGTGTGCCTCTTTATTTTTCTTTTTAGGCCTGATATGACAACTGCTTTTTTTGCTGTGTCCTGAGGTCACAGAGCTGACAAGCACTGACAAGTGGAGCTCTATGAGTGGAGTGGGATTTGACATGAGACATCTTGTGTGGCCAGGTGAGGCACCAGTGACCAAGGACTGAAGCTTGTCCTGTCTTATAGGGCTTGTTAAGCTGAGCCCTGATCACTGGATGCCATCAGCTGGTGGGGTGGGATACTTTGGATCTCGTATCATTCACAGCCTCACACCACACTGACAGATAGTATCACTGAAGCAAGTGAGGTCTTAAAAACATTTTAAAAAACCATCTGATCATAACATGAAAGAATGTGTTATACATACTTGTCTACAGAAGGATACAGAAGATTGCTTAGTTATTTCCTGTCTTTTTTTCAGTGTTACTGTAACTCTAATATTCTGTGAACATATTTTGATAGTTTGAAAAAATATTAAGTATTTTTGCATGGCAGGGGAGTTTATTTGGTCTGATTGGGGTAGGGTTTATTTGGTCTGATTGGGGTAGGGTTTTTTGTTTTGTTGGTTTTTTTCCATGAAAAATGTGAACTGTTCAGCTGCTTCCTAGACCTCATCTACACACTCCATGGCAAGCAAGCCACGTGCCTGGCCTCTGTTGTCAATCACCTCCAAACTCACTGTCTAGACAGTCATTTGATGAAAGGGTAGAAATACGCCCCCTTCCTGTCACCTCATTCTTGAAAATAGATGAACTCATTTTAGCACCAAATTTTCCAAACAATTTGCTCCTGAACTCAGAAAAATCTTTAAATACTTCTATCAGAAAAGCAAGAGAAAAAAAAAACATCACAAGCAGTTGAAATGACATAAGAATACATGCACAGGTGTACAAGCAGACACTCAAGCTGCTTTTTACGCTGCCAATCACGGCAATCACACTATTAAATGAAAATAACGTCTTGGGTCCTTCCCCAAACAGTTCTGAGTCCTTGGTAAATCTAGGACAAAAAGGTTAATTATCTCCACTTTTACCACTGGGCTTGCAAAAATAAACAAATCAACATCCCCCAGGATAAAGGGCAAAACGGTTTCATACAAAATTTCTCAAGGCCTCTAGCACTCTGTGCTACAATTCTTCTTACACAGAGCCCCCCACTGACTCCCACAGTGATTTCAGCTAAGTTGGAAGTACAGACTACTGTTCACACTAAGGATTTAACAAAGCAACAATTTTTATGGTAGGGGGAAAAAAAGAGGAATATCTAGGTCTCTCTCTAGTACTCTGTTACAAATACTGGGGAAGCACTTTATAAAATTTACCTACAATAAGCACATAAATAAATACCAATGCCAACTAAAAAAATATCTCAGCAGTTGACTCAGAAAACGTGGTAATTGCAGCTCTCCTTCATCAGCATGTGGTAATTGCACCACTCAGTGTCAGCAAGGAGCATCATCAAAGCTACAACAGCTTAAGGAGCATCATCAAAGCTACAACAGCTCAGAGATCCTAGCAATAGCAGTTTTCCTTTATGTTATACTCACTTTAAATCTTGTTTGTGAATTATTAACAACCATTAGCAGCAGGAGTGTTACCCCTTTTTGATCAATGCTGCCAAAGTTTCTAAGGAGTCTTTTTGTTCATTGTAAACTTGAGAGTTTGAATTTACCATTTACTTCTCTTGTAATAAAAAAATTGAAAGCATAGTACTTTGTGTGAAGTAAGAACAAGGCTTAGTGGGAAAGTGGAATACAAAATTTGAAGGATGGAGATTTAGAAATGCAAAATCCAAATTCCTGTGTACTTTCAACCCTGCTGATACCTCCTTCTTCTGACCTGCTATTTGGAGGAACTTTTGCCTTCTCATCATATTGGTCAGGCTACCAAAGCACATGTATCTTCCACAATGCAGACCTGCAGAGGGAGATTTTCACTAGGCAGGAATCAATTAATGACATGATGGCGCAGAGCTCTGTGTGGGCTAATTCACCCAGGCAACAAAGATAAATTAGATCTTAAGATCACAGCCAGACTTCTTTCCTTACACGGCTGCCCATCTAAAAACAGCTCAGGTAGCTTCACAAGGCCTGAAAGGAAGTAGCAGCAGACATGCCTGAAGACATGCTGCTGGCTTGCAATACCCTCCCATAGCAGCACCTAGAAGCAGGCAGCCGTGCTGAGGAGCAGAAGGATGCCACTAACCGAGAGCCCTGGATTTAAAATGACTGCTCTTCAGGGGCGTTAGTAAGGCTGAGTTAGCAAACCTCTTAATGGATGCACAGTTAATCCCAGTGAAAGATGTCTGCCAGGACAGCTTAAACCAGGTCCTCAACTGGAAAAAAAGCGATACCAGCAAAAGGTCTTTTTCCAGTTGACCTGCCCAGCTCATAAAGGGTTTGGTGTTAAGCCAGCCTCAGTGTTGTTCTCACTGCACTTCAACAGGGCTGCATCCCATCGGCGCAGCCCTCACACCTGACCCTCAGTGCCTTTGATCCACACTGGCCTTTGCTCACACTGAGACATGCCAAGCTATAGCCTTACCACAGGGGCAGCCAGACTGATTTACTTGTGCTAAACATCCCTCACCTTGGGACTTGGAAAACCTGAGCTGCCATCGTGTCTGCGCTACCTAAAGACAGGCCTGGCATCAAAAGACACACTGGTAAACCCGAATGCACACACCCTCCAGAACCCAGGATATACCATAACCCCAGTGCAATCCCCACTGCTGTTGTTTCATTTGCTAGAATTTGACCTAAATTAGAGATGTACTGTGTGACCTGTGCCCAAATCTTACTCTCTCCTCAAATACAACTCAGATAAAACTGCTGTTACTACAAGTACAGGACAAAATTGCAAAACAAAAAGAATTAGTGGTTCCACACTTTGTGTCATTCAAACCCATGCCTCCTGTAACACCCACAGAAGATGAGCACAATGCCTTGAGAGCCCTCATAGAGGTGTACAAGAGGCAGGAAAGTGATACCTTGCACTCCCAGCCTCCCAGCAGCACTAGTAACAGCACTTCGTAGTAGCATCTGAAATCACTACCTTTTACAAATCTGAACTGAGGATGTGTTGAGATGCACCTTTACACCTACAATTGATCATATATTTCCAGCTGCTTTTCAGGGTGCTCTGCCTTTGCATTACCCAGACTACTGAAGTGGCTCATATAGCTTAGCAGTTTGGCTCTCTGCCATATAGTAGTGTTTAGGCACTGTTCCTCACGTTGTCAAAATGATTTGGCAACAAAACAGCAAAGGAAGCAACTCTGAGCACTGCTGGAATTGAGGCTTTTGAAGATTCCTGTGTCAGATCTTGTTAGGCATGAAACATTTTTACTTCTATTCAATTCGTATGCACAGCCTTTAAACCAAAGGCAATGTTTCTGTCATTTCAATCATATATTAATATTTTTAATAGCTAATTTTCTTCTTCAGGAAACAGGAAAATTAATAAAACATACAAGGCGACTGGTGTATTTCAGCATGCGACTATCAGGTCACTTCACACCACGTCCTCATTCACAAACTGAGTTTCAAAGGCTGTTACATCAAGGTCCCCCTTTCCCTCACCAGTGTTATAACAGTTTCCCTGCAAAGGTGCAAATGTCACCAAGTGGTGCAAGACAGTAAAGTGCTCTGAAAGCTGCAGCATTTTAATGATTTTGGCACAATATTTATTTACTAAGAGATCTGGCATTGTAGTACTCACCTATGCCAGATTCCTGTGAATTTCTGCAGTAGTTCTGTTTGCAAAAGTCAATCTTTAAACCGCCCACAGAGCGCTGGCCGCAACAGATCTCTCCCAGGATCACACACTTCTGTGTTGACTGCAGCAACATGATCACCTGTGATCTCTATTACAGAGAAGGGTAGTTACCTTCATCAAATTCTGTAAGAAAGCAACTTCCTCCTGACACATTGCTGCTTTTTTTTCCCCCCTCATGTTCTTTAGGAAAGGTTGAGAACCACACACAGTGTTTGCAGTGATGCAGTAACAGTCACATTACCTGGAAAATTAAATGACCCAATGTCTGTAACTCTCTTCCCTCCAGGACTTTGTTGTTCTTAAAAGAAAATAATCAATACTGTACAGCTTTCCCAGCAAAGGAAGCTTTTTTCCTGCTAGGTCTTTCAATCATGTGTAATGCCAGCTGCCCTGGAGTGCAGTTGGCCTCACTGTACTGGTGCAGCAGTCAATCAGGGACAATTCTCCAGCAGGATTAAGGTTGCACATGTAATTTCTTTTAGTCGAGGGTAATGCCAAATGAATTACAACTCTATAGCAATTGCTGACAATTTACTTAGTGCCATGCAAAACAAAGAGACAGTATTGGCACTAACACTAGAGGCCGTATTTTAAACAGGGCTCCTTAAGCCATGTGTTAAAGGGAATTTTACTGGCAAGGAGCAGTTGATTTTGCTGGCAAGCTTGTTCCTGCATTTCAAATTTGGGCAGAGATATGTAACAGTAGGAGTTTTCAATGCGCAGAACAATTTAGTGAGGACACAACCAACAAGCAAAAATCTGTTAGCCATAATTAACAAGTTCAAAATAGGTAAATTATTTGCTCTTTTTTGTATTTATTTCACAAGGTTGTGCATAGTACAAGCAGTAAAAACAACAATCATAATCTCTTAAATACCTATATTTTAAAATCACATTTCCTGTCTGGTAAATCCTTCAAGTTTATTTTACCAAATAACCTCTGAAAGTAAGAAGCATTTGAAAAGCTGAAAGCAGCGCTGAACTACTACCATTCAGTTTAAATAATTGAATTTAAAGTCAAAACACCATGTATTGTAGAACTGCAAAATACCTGTCTATGAATTTTAGAAAGTATTTTTGTTTTCATTCTAAGATAGAGGGAATCTAGGAAAATATTTTCCTTGTTTTATTCTTCCCTCCAAGAATTTGCAGACCAACATTTGTTTAAATCCTTTTGATGTAAGTATGGGTTTGGACTTGGAAAAGTTGATGGGCTGCTCCAAAGCTGCAATGATTTCTGATAGCAACAAGTTCTGAAAGTGGGATGGGCACAGTGCTGTATTTGGTTGCTACGCATGCACAAAGCATAGCCTTCATAGAGCCATTCACTGTGCAGTGAGGATCAGCCTTGATCAGAGCAGCTCTTTTGTTTTAGAGAGTTTTGCAGTGCAACACCTGACAGCTCTGGAACAAACCCGAAGTGCTGCTGCTTTCCTACTTCCATCCAACAGCGCCCCAGTCTGAGACCCAGCAGCTTCACTCACTTCATTCTGGAAACCTCCCAAGAGTGAGAGTAAGTTCTTTACCGCCCCCACAGACTCTTGACAAACCCGGTCTGATTTGGCTCTCTAGAAATATATCCCTGGGCACATCAGCCTCTCTGTGCACTCTGAATTCAGCCGTGTCCTGGTGAGTGTGGCAGGAACAACCTCAGACCTTATGGCGTTTCTCAGCAGGCACAGTTTGCCTGGGCAGATTTGCACAGAACAGCCTTGTAGTGCTGCAAAACACATGCGTGCTGCTTTTAGTTTCCGAATAGTAAAGCTCAAAATCCTCTCCATGTAAAGCAGAAACTTTTTCTTGGGCCAGCAACACTGTGTTCTGTAAGGTCTTAGTATTTTTGTTCCTCAGAAGTTCTGGGAGACAACTCTTAAAACACTTTCAGAGAGTAGTTCCACGAGTGATTGTAGAAACTAGAAAAATGTAAATACTCTAGCAAAAAAAAAAAAAAAAATCTTCCCGTAAATACTAAAATGAAAAATAAAGTAAAAGCAAATACATCTCCCTGGGGCTCTGAAGGCGCGTTTGCCCCGCAGTCGCTAGGGCCGGCTCGGGTTCACGCTGCGATGCCGCGGGGCCGCGCCAGCGGGCGCTGCAAGAGCACAGACAGCGCCGGCCGCGCGTCCGAGTCCCATCGCGACAGCGGGGAGCGCACGGGGCACTGACAGGTCCGTCCCGAGGGGCAGCGACGGACACCCAAGGCTAGCGTACAGGTGTGAGCACATCTGCTGGAAACCTTCTTTAGAAAGTTCCGGGTACCGACCACAGAGGCCGGACGCACCACCTGGATTTTACGGAAAATCAACGCCTATTGCAAGGAAAACAAACCTTTCCTGGTATTACAAACATTCTTCCAATGCTTTCAGATCATTTTCATTTCAGATCACCTTCTCATTTAAAATGCATATCGCTCCTTCCCTCGTTTCACCTTTTGTCCATCCTCCTTCCTCCTTGCCCCAAGCCCCCGGCGGGAGGCTGAGATCACCCCGCGTCCCTCCCCGATGGCAGCCCCGGGGCCGGGCTGGGCTGCGGCAGGGGCCGGGCAGACAGGCGGCCGGGAGGTGGTGGTGTTGCCCACGGAATGGGAGGCAGCGCCAGGGCCGGGACCGTGGGCGGGCGGAGGAGCCGCGCCCTCGCCAGCGCCTGCCCCGGGCTCCGGTATCTGCCCCTAAACCCGCCCGCTGCCGGCTCCCCGGGAACTGCAGTGGGAGGCGAGGCCGCTGGAAAACCAGATGGAGCGCGCACCCCTCATCATGTTCAGATGCAGCTGATTTCGCAGGTAAGGACAGCAAAAACAAACTCCAGGCGGAAAGGAGCGGGGACTATCCTGTCCTCTCCACGCCCCGGGAGACACACGGGAGAGAGAGAGAGGAACGCTGTGTCCAGTGAAGTCACTCATAGGGAAGAGAAACGAGAGGAAAAGGTTCCAGGCAATCAAGACAAGAATTACAATAAAACGGTAAAATACAACAGGTCACACCATCAGGTTGTATCTGAGACCAGGCATGCAAAGGCAGAGCAGGGCAATGCCTTGCTTGTCTTCTGCTTCTTTTTCACTTTCACCCCAGGACCACGTGTTCAGGAGGAACACACTCAGGTGTGCGATGTCCTCTTTTTCCCCAACAAGTCACCAGCATCTCGCATCAACAGTCCCCGAGAAAGACGACAACAAAGCAGACACAGCACTCAGATCGCTGTACCATTGGCCTGGGAGAGCCACCGAGCAGTTGCCTGTCTCAGCACAGCCGGCTCACTGGCCTGCCCCCAGAATAAAGGCAGATACCCATGGAAATATTTGCAAGACAGAGTGGGGATGCTGAGCGTTTTGCTGTTCTATAGACTTTCTCTTTTATGAACATATTCACTTATGTTGCACTGGGGAGGCAAAGGCAAAGCCTGAACACAAAAGAAAACTCATATGGCTGAACATCTGTAACCTGAACTTCCTTTGTTTTCCCAGAGGAAAATAAAACATCTAAAACAGGTTAACCACTCAAAAGGGTTAAAGCCATGACCTTATGAATTAAACTGAATCAAGAGAGGGGAAGTGTAAGCAGCAAAAGACATAGAATGTACTGAGAAATAAAAGTTCTGAAGAAAAAAAAAATTTGGAAATACTACAGCAAATTCGTCTGCAAAGCAATGCAATAGAACAAGTAAAGAAAGTCAGATCCAAAAGAGATCATGTTAAACTGAGGGGAAAAATACTGTAAAGAATTCACTTCTGTCTAACAAGATGTTTTGTCACATAGAAGCAGGCACTAAAAATTAGATAAAAATACAGGAATCCTTGGCTTTGTATACTCATACAGTCCCTCCTCAGGAACACAATTTAGAGATTAATTGCTGGATTGTTCATTGTATGGTTCCCTCTGCAAGAACAAGCATGAAAATGATGTTTGGAGGATGTGGGACCAGAAATCCCACTGTACAAAAAGCAAGGTAACTCAGTGACACCAGATAAAGTGGAATAATAGTGAATACATATATAATGTTGCAAACACTACATCAATATCAATACAAAATACTCTTCCAAGGGTCATATAAAAAAATTACAGGTCAAATTAACTCTGACATAGCAACGGCATCCCAAGTGGCATTACATTTTTCTATGAAATCATAAAATTACCAAGTCTGAAACCCAGAATTATACCGGAAAGGAACTGTCTTTCCCTCTCCACACAGTAATGTGTGTAGAATAACTGTGGCCACACCTCACATTCCTTGGTTAAAAATTGCCAAGTTTCTTCAGACAACTGCAGTCATGTCACCCCACCAGGGCTGGCTGTGCCTTCTCCCCTCCCCTTGCTGTATCCAGCATTTTGGATATTGTACCAACTGCACTGATAATGGCACTGTCACAACTTTGATGAAGCCAGTTGAAAGCATGTCAGGTCACTTTTTACAACCACGGTATCTCACAAGCTCAGCAGATTCTGTCCAACATAGTGATTTATTCTGAAATAAACTTCTCAGCCTGTTCACACTCCATTAGCTTATGCTGCATGTAGAGGCAAGTTAGAAGGCAGAAAGAGTGGCAGAAGTTGATGGAGAAAATATAAAAAAGCAAGAGGATAAGCCTGTACAAAACAGGCCCAAGGAGTAAGAACATGGATTTTGAAAACGATGACAGGTATGCAAAAATAAATTGCGCTTACAGAACTGAAATGGTCAAATGCTAATTTAAGATACACGAACCATGCTTTCCTCTGAATTCTGTCATAGTCCATACATATACCTGCATGCAAGTCAGAAACATAAAAAGATGGAAAGCTTCTTTTCTGCTACTGGATGTACCTGGTCTTCATCGGGATATCCCAAGTTCCATTCTAGCACATGTCTGTATGGCTTGGGAAAGACTATATAATGTTCCTGAAGGACAAATATATGGCTGAAGAAAGTGTAGCAATGTCTTTTAGGAGAGCTGCAAAGATTAATAAATTGATGCTTACTTAACACTGTGAAAACATAAAATGCCTTTCAACTTCATAATGTTGATCATTAATACCAATTCCTGCCCAAAAAGTCCCCCCAGTCCTACTCCCCTGTGCAGAGTCCCTGCTCATTAAAGGCTCATTTCTGGTTTTACTTTCAAAGACTGAAACCTGCCAGTGCCATGCAAATTTTACTAGCACTATTTTCAGAGCAAACTGCAGTAGTCCCAAGGCAGGTAACTCAGAATATTGTTTCCAAATTGAGAGAACAAATTGAAAGAGCAGTATTTACCTTCTGTCACCAGCTTACTCACAGACTGTCTTCTGCAAACATGATCAAACTACAACAAGGTCATGCAAATTTGAAACCAAGGACGCAATCAATAACAGTTTCCCTTCATGGCTCTGACCACACCTGCTGCAAAATCCAAGCAAAGGCTGCCAGACTATGGCTAAGCCAGCGATTTGCTGCCAGGAGCTGGTCTGGTGAGAGAAGAGGTTAAAGCAAGAGATATTTGCTTCCTAAAGTCATGAGGGGGTCTTTTATGCATTTAAATTTGAAAACACATAGAGAGTCATGTCACAGATGTGGAGATGACAGCCTTATTACAAAGTGCAGTACAGCATGACAAATTATTGACCTACTTCTTAAAGAAACTTGTCTCATGCCAATGACTTATCCTCATCCTTCAACACACCCTCCCAGTATCCAATATTACAAGATACAGTCAGCATCTCCAGCTTTCCCTCAATGTCCCACCAAAAATAAAAAAACCTTTCTTCAAATTACACTTATAAAAGCCCAGAACGCTGGTCTGGCAAACTGACTGTGTTTCTGCCAAAGATGCTTTTGGTATTGTGACTTTAACTCTCCTTAGATTTAGACTCGGATCTTAAAAATACCTGTCTTAGCAGGTCTTGTGAGTCCAAGTCTGGAGTGTGTTCTTGTGAGGCTTCGCTGAGGCTATTGGTTCCCAGTATAAAACAAGCATTTTATGCACATTGATCAGATTGGCATGGCAAGGTTTTGGCAGCAGGAGGGCTACATACGTGGCTTCTGGGAGAAGCTGCTGGGAGCTTCCCCTGTTCCTGACAGAGCCAGTGCCTGCTGGCTCCAAGACAGGCCTGCCACTGGCCAAGGCTGAGCCCATCAGTGGAGGTTATAGTGTCTCTGGGATAAGGTTATTAAGAGATTTGGGGTTATTTCTCATTATCCTACTCTGACTTGATTGGTAATAAATTCAATTAATTTCCCCAAGTTGAGTCTGTTTTGCCCTTGACAGTAACTCGTGAGTGATCTCTCCCTGTCCTGATCTTGACCTGTGAGGCTTTTGTTATATTTTCTTTCTCCTGTCCAGCTAAGGAGGAGGAATGATGGTGCATTGGTGGACACCTGGCATCCAGCCAGGGTCAGCCTGCTACAATACATCAGTCAAAATGGACATCACAGAAACCTCCAGAAAAATACAAAAAAAGTCAACAAACTTCTAACCTCTCCCTAGTGACTGTGCATTTTATGAGTAGACTATAAACAGATCAAAAGAACACAATTTAAGATATTGATTTCAACATGGTGAAACTGTTCTCCTGCTCTTCCTGCAGCCCACAGGAAACAGGATTCTTGGCCTCCAATCGAGACAAGAAGCTGAGGGGTTGCTTAGCCTGGAGAAAAGGAGACCCAGGGTGACCTTATCACACTCTACAATTACCTGAAGGCAGGTTGTAGCAAGGTGGGGGTTGGCCTCTTCTCTCATGTAAAAAGTGGTAAGGCTAGAAGATTAGATATTAGGAAAAATTTCTTCACTGACAAGGTTATCAAGCATTGGAACAGGCAGTCCGGGGAAGTGACTGAGTTACCATCTCTGGAGATATTTAAAAGACATGTGAATGGGACACTTGGAGACATGGTTTAACGGTGGGCTTGGCAGTGTTAGGTTAATGACTGGACTCAGTAGTCTTAAAGATCTTTTACAACCTAAAAAATTGAAAGATTCTATAAGGGAGAACAGATTTTTCCATTATTTGAAATGAAAACACAAAATAGAAATGATGTGTTTATTTCACTACCACTTCAGATTAAGTGTGTAAAGAAACTGCTTCAGGATATGCAATCAAGTCCTGGAAGCAGAGCAGAAGAGCATCCAGGAGGTTTACCATGGGCAACAACAAGAAGAAAAAATTCAAGCACTTGCAGATGGTCAAGAACTAGACAGCTGTTGGCAATGCCCATCTGAAGCACTATGGGCAGGGATGGCCAGTTAGCCATGTGGCACACCAGTGATTCAAGTGGGGTTCCCACCCTGGAGGAGTTCCCTGCACAGGAGCTTCTAGATCACCTGAATCCCTGACTGCAGGAGAAAGAGTACCTGCACTGCCAGACTGCCATGAGGGCCAGCAATCCAGCATGGAGAAGCGGGTACCCCGGGAGGCACCTCTAGCTGCTAATCACTTTTCCAACTCTTTCACTTCTGAGGCTTTTAATACATGGTCAGGAAATTGGTGCCTTTGGCATGACCCTGTCTAGCACCAGAGCTGCCTTGCTAGCCTGGCAAATGCTTTGACCTGTCCCCACACCAAGCTGTCATGGCTGGGCAACAGCATCCTGGTTAAGTTCTGGTATCAGGGAAGAACAGAACTACTTCTAAATACAAACCAGTTTGACCACTAGTGAGTCCCTCACTGTGCAGACTGAGAGCTCCATACAAACCCACAACAGCCCCTGCCAAAGCACACGCCAGTGAAAACATCCACATGTTGATGGAGCTTAATTACTTTCTTGGTATTAAAATAATGTAAGAAAAATTGATCTGGAAAAAAAAAAAAAATAGGGGCTTTTAACCTTTTAGCAGGATGGATAATTAGTGGCTATCAGGATATCAGGAATGGAGATAAGTAGGTCCCCAGCTGGCTTAGATTCAACTGCAGTTTTTTCCATTAAGATCTCTTCAATTTTATCGTCTGGTTATTAAATGCACATTTTTGTCTTAAACCTATTTTGAAGCAATTATATGTTTATGCTGGTTTAGAATGCTCCCTTTTATGAAACTAAATCGTTGGGTATTTGTATGCTGTCTGTAATCTGGTATTTTAAAGTAGTAATTATGAAAGCAAAACAAATGCACCTCCTTGCCTGTTTCTCCTTTTCTTCTCTCTAGTTGTTTGCATCCTTTTGCCTCCCTGAATACAAAAAGACATGGACATTTCCCTCAGACTAAAACTGGGCCATGGCAGGCTAATAACCATTTGTGTTTTTGAGAACTACCCCAGACAGATTTGTTACATCTCTTGACTACAAAGGACATCAACTCCAGACAAACGAGTGACACAACAAAAAGTTGTCCTACAGACAACCTTCCTGAATTTTTAAAAAATATACTGGACACAGTTTCAGAAATTACTTTAGAGCCTTTTGTTCCATTTTCAAAACTGAAAAGCCCTCAGGAGCCTACATCTAACCAGCTTTCGACAAGATATACTGGCATAATGGTTAGAGACATTTTTTAATGCCAGGCTTATTTCAAGGGCACTTCAAGTGTTTCACCTTACCACACAGATACTGGAGGAGCCTGTGCCTGGTTTCAAACACTCATCTCTTTCTTGAGCTGGCATATAGGCCCATAATAAATTCTGTAATTCATCCGATTGTTTCTTTTTGCCTTACAATTCAGCAGTCAAAATTTTATAAAACAGTTTAAGATTTATAGGAAAACCTGGGCACATTTTTTTCTTTAGTTACGCCTTCACCTGTAAAATTTTACATTTAAAAAAAACCCCATCCACTATGTGGGAACACTTTAGTTCGTACACAGTAAAATAAAGAGCTATACAATTCACATCAGTCTTCCAGTACTGTAGAGATTTCTTTTAAAATTACCAATTATATATATCAAAACTGTCCCTTAAGGGTAAGTGGGTAATTTCTTTCATGAAAGTACTCAGTAATGCAACATTAAAGGGACAAAACATTCTGCAGGGCATATATTTGATTAACTGTAAACCACACACTTGGTGGATTTTTTATTTTTTGTACAGTCCAGCTGTATCTATACATCCAAAATCTAAAAAAAACACTGAAAGCCAAACAAACAAGTTTTGTATCAAAATGCCACCATTCATCATGATCCCGAATAAGCATAAATGGCTAAAGTCACCTGTGTGACTTTAACATAGCTCAGAGATAAGAAAACAGGAGTGATGTAAAGCGGCAAACAAGGATAGTAACAGGCTGAGCATGTTCAGGTGGGATGTGATGGGATAAGAAGGTTGACTAATTTTCTTGAACTGCAGAGAAAGATGAAACCTTCAAGCATGCCAAGACAGTAAGGGTGAGATATCCTGGGAGCTGAAAGTAATCAGTGCAGGACCTTCTGCACAGAGCAGTTGGCTCTCCATGGCACTAGCAGTACAAAAGCATGTTCTCAGACAGTCTCTTCAGCTAGCCAACTGGGATGGTTATTTGACTAGTATACAACAGAATACTTCATTTTGAAGGGACCTACAATGTTAATATAGTCCAACTATTAGTCTGTATTAGGAAAGGAGCAAAGGACTGCTTTGTTCCAGTCAAACACCAAAATCCATGTCTATAACAGTACACCTTTGTGTCTGTCACACTCAAGCTAAACAGTACATTATGTGTACATTTGCAGGATTTTATGTATGTCAATGTAAAATGCTGAAAATATTTAATTACATTCCAAACTACTTCCTAAAAGGCTTTTTTTCCTTACTGTGAGGTAAAACCATTTGTTTCATACAGCTGAAAAATGTAAACACAATCAAATCAGTGCAGAACGGCAAAACATCTGACTATGGGGGGGGGGCCCCCCCCCCCATGTCCCGCTCAGTCCAGACAGCTGGAGACTGAGGAACATCCCTCCACAGTATTGCTAAACATTGCTTTTTTTCTTATATAGTACCCTAGATAGCCACTACAGGATCCATGGCCAGAGGGTTGCTGGTGGCCACTGGTTTGACACAAAGTGGGCACCCTTACTATACCACTTAGAGCCTGCCTTTTGCAGTTCCCATCTGCCAACTTGCTCCATGTTAGCCAAGAGTGTCACTTTAGAGAAATCTTCTGTATGCTCTCATCTCAGTAGGTGAGACCAGTCCCTTCAGCAGCTGCAGGGTATGAGGAAAAAAGGCAGAAGCAGGAGAAAAGGGACACACCTGAAAAGGACATGCCCTTCTGTCCCTCCCAGCACCTACAGGGAGCTTGCAAAGTTAGTGTCTTCGCCACAATGGTTCCAAGCGCAGCTGCATGCAGGGATACCCACCGTAGCCTGGCTTTGCTGGAAGCTACCCTTTCTGAAAACTTGTATCCCAACACCAGCAGGGATCCTGCAGAGTCTCGCTCACAACTGTTCTGTAGAAACCCCTCAGAACAGAGCATTTGCAGCAAGTTCCCTAAACAGATGCAGTGAGGCCCCTCTGCATGCCAAAGGCCTTTCAGCAACTTCTCACTCGAAATATGGTATTGCACATTATCATCATTACTACAACCCTACCTGGCACCTCTGATTATTTACAGAGAGTAGGTCGTATATTATCCTGTGCCCACAAAACCTACCATGAAATTACCATTTTCATCACCAAAAGCTTAACATACAAAGTTCAAGAATAAAAAAAGGGATAAATTTATGTAATAAAACAAAATGCAGCAGCTGCCATTCATGTTACTGTGCGAATCTATATAGGCTTTCATTAGGACAGTGGAATTCCACAATACCTCTCCAGAAATAAAATTTGGTATGCAACAGAACAAGACAGGATGAACTGTGACACAGGCAGGAACAGGCTCAGAGACTCAGTCAAGCTGATCAGGTACTGCCAATTGACACAGCTGAAGAGCAGATGCTACCTTACTTTAATTTAGCAAAGCCAGCACGGTGGCTCCATGGACCCATGCAGACTTGACACAAAGCATCTGCAGGTTTTACCTCTCACTGTGGCAGCATATTAATCCACCTCTCTCAGTATCATCTGCAAAGGACACCCTCCTGTTTTGCAGGGCAAACCTATGGGTTTAACAATCAGTGTTACCCAAAAGTGAAAATATGCAATGGCAGATGACTGTCACAATCAAGGTGTGACGGCTTTTCAACCTCTCCTCACATACCCCCCAAGTTCCCATTCCTGTGTGCTGTCTTGCCACACATTAGAGCATGTTGGCTTTAATCCCTGAGAAATGTGGACTATTTTCATAGACTCACAGAATGGCTTGGGTTAGAAGGGACCTTAAGATCATCTAGTTCCAATCCCACTACCATAGGCAGGGATACTCTTGACTAGGTTGCTCAGAGCCCCATCCAACCTGGCCTTGAACAGCTCCAGGGATGGGGCATCCACAGCTTCTCTGGGAAAACTGTTTACTGTGAGCCTTGCCACCCTCACAGTAAAGAATTTTTTTCCTAATATCTAATCTAAACCTACTCTGTTTTAGTTTGAGCCATTCCCTCTTGTCCTATCACAACATGCTCTTGCAGAAAGTCCCTCTCCATCCTTCTTGCAGGCTCCCTTCAGAGGTGGGCTTGAAGAAATGTGGGTGGGGCCTTGCAGAATCTGCCAATGGTGGGAGGTAACACAACCACGCAAGAAGAACAGACTGGAACCAAATGGTGAACTAGGAGAAGCATCAGGATTTCTTAATTTCGAAAGAAGCATTTTTCAAAATGGAATAATAAGACACCTACTGCAATACGCAGATGCAATTCTCACATAAACTGTCCCTAAAATGGGCATTGCCTTTTCTATGAACAGAATAGCCCAGGAATCCCAGGAAAGAGGAGTGGGTGTTGACAAAATCAGACTTTTTTTTTTTTTTAAACTTTCTTTCAACAGCATGGACCCTTAATGGAACAAACCATACTTTAACGAAAGTACTCTCAGAATGACAAAGCTCTAGCCTGACACTGCACATGCAAAGTTTTTTCCTAGTCTGGTAATCTACACCCCATGACTTTTCCAGCGCTCTCACAATCTGCTCCCAAAGTGCTGTGACTAGTTTAGCTCACATAATGTGAATCCCTGTTTCAGAAAATGCTTCATGGCCTGAGACTATTTGAAGAAAACTCATCCCTGAATCTGTCCAAATTGGTAACAAATCCTTCGACCGCTGAAGAGAAGTAATGAAAGGGAATTTAATCTTGACATTTCTGGATTAAACAGTTGACAGGCAAGCCCTAGAGGACTCAGTGGAACAGAGGACAGCTGTTTCCAGAGCTGCACCTGAATTGACAGAGTCTAGACGTTATGAATGAGAGCTCAGCAGAGCTAAAGAAGCTTGTCACAGCAGAGGCAGGAATCCAGATTTTAATGATACAATTAAGGAATGCCAAGGCTGGTGTAAAATGCTGAGCTATTTCTACCTCTGTGTCCCTATGACTGGCCTCACAGTACCGTGGGTGTAATTATATAAGATACACAATCCTTTAGTGGAAAGTGGAATTATTTAAGGAAAACAGCTGGCAAATTTAGAGCTAAGTAGGAGCATGGAAACGTCAATGCCAAACCAAGAGCATGTCAAACATGACCCAGATACCTAATTAGAAGTCATGCTCAAATCTAACTTGCACAGGGCTCCAAAGGCAGGCTGACTGACTACAGTAGAGAGGCTGCAAGAGGAACTCTCTTGAGCCTTATTCCCCTGATTGCATTAGATACAGTTCTGATCTCTCCCCCTCTTCACCAACTTTAATGTCACAACCCTTACAAATGTGCCAGGAACGGGAAGGTAGAGCAGTATTACAGAATAATGATGCAAACGCCCTCAGGAAGGCATCAAGGCTGCCAGAGGGCTTCCCCCAGCACAGAGAGGTGGGAGCTCAAGGCTTCATGTCTATTCCCAGACGACCTGCTCTGAGCCAGCACTCGGCCATGGGGATTTGCTGAGCTGTGAGGGGGATGTTCTCCCACTGTGATGATGGCTTCAGTAACACTTCTGCCTCAAGCACCTCAGCCTAATGGGCTGAGCAGGGAGCAAATGAGCAGGAAGTCATTGACAGAGATGGTGCCAAGATATGCTAACATACTTCAGGAATACCCCACAGCTGGCACAAACAGGTTCCAAAGATTCCTACAACACTGGATGATAACTTCATGATACAGGTACTAAGGGTGCTGACTAGGAAAGATGCCTTCCTTGATCTGTTGCTTGTCAACAACAATAATTTCCTTTTACAACAAGGTAACCCACCTAGTTGATCAAGGGAAGCTGATGTAATCGTTATGGATTTCAGTACAGCTTTTGATACTGTCTCTCACAGGATCCTTCTGGACAAAATGTCCAGCACTTAGCTGGATAAACACACCATGTGATGGGTGAGCAACTGGCTCATGGGCCAGGCAAAAAGGGTTGTAGTGAATGGGGTGACATCAGACTGGCAGCTGGTCACTAGTGGGGTTCCCTAGGGCTCCATTTTAGGGCCAATTCTTGTCAACATCTTTAAAAGCTACTTGGATGCAGGACTTGAAGGCATACTGAGTAAGTTGGCTGATGACACTAAACTGGGAGGAGTTGTTGACTCCCTTGAAGACAGGAAGGTCCTGCAGAGAGATCAGGACAAATCACAGGGCTGTGCAATCACCAGATGGACAAAATTTTAACAAAGACAAGTGCTGGATTCTGCACCTGTGATGGGGCAACCCTGGATCAATGGACAGACTAGGGAGCAAGAGGCTGGAGAGCAGCACTGCGGAAAGGGACCTGGGGCTCCTGGTCTCTGGCAAGTTGGATACGAGTCAGCAGTGCCCTGGCAGCCAGGAGGGCCAACCCTGTCCTGGGGTACATCAGAACAACCGGGCAAGGGAGGGGATTGTCCTGCTCTGCTCTGCACTGGGGTGGCCTCACCTTGAGTGCTGGGGGCAGTTTTAGGCACCACAATATAAGAAGGATATAAAACTTACAGAGAGTGTCCAAAGGAGGGCTACAGTGATTGTGAAGGGCCTTGAGGGGAAGCTCTATAAAGAGGGGTTGAGGTCACTTGGCTTCTTCAGCCTGGAAGAGACTGAGGGGTGACCTCATTGCAGTCTACAGCTTCCTTGAGAGGGGAAGAGGAGGGGCAGACACTGATCTCCTCTCTGTGGTGATCAGTGACAGGACTTGAGGAAATGGCATGAGGTTGCATCAGGGAAGGTTTAGATTGGATATTAGGAAAAGGTTCTTCACCCAGAGAGTGGCTGGGCACTGGAACAGGCTCAACTGGAACAGGGAAGTGGTCACAGCACCAAGCCTGTCAAGTGTCAAGAAGCATTTGGACAATGCTCTCAGGCACTTGGTGTGATTCTTGGGAAGTCTTGTGCAGAGTCAGAAGTTGAACTTTGATGATCCTTGTGCACCCCTTCCAACTCAGTATATTCTATGATTCTGCGAGACATACTTTAAAAACAGAAGCTCATTAATTTGCTTATGTATCATGGATAATAACAAAGGTAACTGAGAGCTTACTGGAATCCTTTCTTGATAAGCATCTTCCTCTTGCACACTTGTCCTCCACTAGGCAAATGAGTACCATGAGTGGTCAGTGTGGTGCTTCACCTCAGAGGGTGGCTGTGAAGCAGGATCAGAGAGGTTACATAACCCCTGCACTTAGCACTAGCACAGCTGTTAATGAAAATTTCAGATAATTCTGGTTTTCATTGTTCAAAAAGGTTGTTAAAAGCTTGGGTAAGGGTCCAGGGGAGAAGCACAAGAAGAATTAAAGATGTGGGAAAGGTGCTTTGAAGTCAGGCATGCTTTCAGAGACACAATTTATTAAAAACTTCACAAACAGAAAGTGAAGTGGCTATTTCACTGCAGTGACTAAGTATTTTTTGTGGAGAAGAAGTATCTTCATTGTCAAACATAACACCAGGTTCGATACCAGAACCTTCTCTGGACAAAGTCAGACCAGCAACAAAGAACAGCTTTAGGGCATGTTACTACTTTTTGAAGGGTGACAGTAACTTTTTTAAGGTGACAGCAAGATTTTTTTTACTCCAGGCATTTTTTAAATTGGATACTGTCCCATAAGATCTACAAATGTAAAGAGGCTTTGAGCCAGGGAAGCTGTGTGTCAAACCTAGACAATTTTACAGCTCTCCAAGAAAGCAAGCCCCTGTTTCAAAAACCCAATGCTCTTTGGAGCTCTAAAATCAACTCTTCCTACTCAAAAAAACCAAACAAACACAGTATCAAATTATAATGCATTACCCATGTAGCAATGACGTAAATGATGAACATGAGATGCTACAGTGCAAAATTACAAATCATATCTTAAAAGATTTAGTCTTCAGATTCTGTTTTTTTCTGCTTGACAAAAGAAATAATCTTTGATGAACAGGCCACTATCCAATTCATTTGCTTCAGTAATGATAGCCTTGTGATCAAAATTTTAGCAGAACGCAGTAACTTTTATTTTCTATAGCCACTACTGCTTCCTTAAAAGCTCACCTGTCACTGTCTCTCTGATAGGAGAAAAACAGACAACATTCAACAAAACACTGGACATTTGGCAGATCTCAGTTGTTAAAAAGTGTGGTTCCCCATCAGTCAAACCTACTCAGGAAAATAGGAATGAAACGTACTGAGTAGCTAGGGCAAAAGTAAAATATCATGCAAGAAAAAGCCCATCAGAAATTAGTCACTCGGTGAATTTGACAATCATTTTGGCATCAACCAGCACACAACTGAGTTTCCAAAAAATAAAAAAGGAAAAGACCAAGAGAGACAATCCGATCCACAATAAAATAGGTTCAAGAATAATAGAATTTCTATGCAATACCACACACTACCCTACAATAATTGGATGTAAAACCTTCCACTGCTAGAAACACGTTACTTTCCTCATCAGCCTATGTTATTTTTTTGCCTGTGAACATAATTAGTGTATTACATTAACCAACTTCTCAAAGTTTCCTGTCAGTTTTATTACTCATTCCTAGGTAAGAGTTAGTTTGCAATCCTGACCATATTGTGGAGGTATCTACATGGAGAAAATTCTTACAGTGTAAGTGACCTTGCAATGGAGCTGAATCCTGAGACTCTCTTCCAGCAAAGCACCCAGCCATCAAACAGGAATTAACTGAACGAAGACCTAATTGCTTAGTTTTATTGCTCTGCAGGACCAAAATATAATTTTCTTCTCTGCATGTGGTAGTGAATCATACATCAAAAATATCCAAGCTCATCAGTTCACACCATACTCAAAACAAATCCATGGGAAGCCAGCATGCAGTTTTGAGAGATTTATCCACGCAGGAAGAAAAAACCCAAAGAAAACATGCAAATGTATATATTTATAGCAATAGATATACATGGAAAGCCTGAAAGCTTTTTGTTGTCCCTTTCCTTTTTCTTATAGAAGGTTCTAAAGCCAATTCTATGGTGCTTTCAGGTGCAAATACACAACAGACCAAAGAGCTGTGTATTTCTACTGGAACAGGCAGAATAAAACAAGCTATTCATCGACCACTCAGGGTATCCACATGAACCAGGCCATACAGTTTGTCCAATCTAGAACTATGCCAACCCCCTTGGCCTACAGCCTCTTGTGGAGATGTATTCTCACTGCCCAGTGCAGCTTTCAGCTACAGTGATTTCTGGCTATTTATGGCTAGTAAAAATAAGCTGGTGGTCTATATAATTCCTGGTACTATTTAAAGCAAAAAAGCAAACCCATCCCTTCCTTTTCACCTCACCCCCAAGAGCTACATTAATAGTAACTTTAGTGTGGTAACTGAGATATATCAAACATACAATACTCACCTATCAAATCTAACATGTAAAAATTATTTATGAGACTGGAATTACAGTTATTGAAGCTAACTTCTGCATTTTACAGTATAGAAGCTAACTTCTATAATTACAGTTTAGAAGCTAACTTCTGCATTTCTTTATAACAACACACTGATTAAAGTCAGAAAATTTAAATCCTAGAAGAAACTCTTAGGTTTTTTGCAAAATAAACTCTTTAGGTAAAATGCAAGTAAGAATCTCCTCAATAAATAATACCCTGAAAATTACTTTGACTTAAAAAAGGCAAAGAATGCCAGATAACAATGAACAGAATCTATGCATGGAATAAAGAGGCAGAGGTATTCACCCAGTAATGTGAGTGGGTTATTTTTCTAATGGTTGGAATAGCATTGAATTAAAGCAACAGATTCAAAGTAATGGCTGTCAATCTACACTCAAAAGATTTGTGCCTTCACACTGCTATTGATTATCATTGTGCTTTTACATATTGTTGCTTTTGCACTACCTCAAAGTAAAACTGGGTTGTCTAAGGGTCAGATCCCCCCATGCTCCTCAGGGCGGATCTGGCTTCTCGGGCACAGCGGGAGCAAAGCTGCTCTGCTGTGAATCTGATGCTTTGCAGCCCACAGGAATGCTGGAGGCAGGGCAGAAACAAAGCAAGATGTGTGAAAAAACAAAACCGTGTTGGTAGATCCTTCACCACACAACTCCCAGGTTGCTATGAAGTGAAGACAGGAGAGGTGAAGTACTGCAGCTTGAGTGCAGTCTGCTCAACACTCACATCCAAAAAACAAAGCCACACAGTTCTTATAATTAATCTCTGCTCTTTTGCTGTGTCATTCAGATCTGGAAACAACCTTCTGTAATAAAGCTATGCTTTTGAAGATGAGATGAATGCAGAAAAGCATTGATCATTCATCCCTACGTATTTCTACAGGCATTGAAATATTGTTGACTTTTCTTTTTAATGCTTTATTCATTAGCCACAATATTCCATCAGCTAAATGCTGTGTTTCAGAATAAAAATGCAGTCAGCAACAAGACCCTTCTTAATATCCAATTTTTTTTTTATTTATTGTGGCTGAATTACCAATTCATCTAAACACTGGAATTCAACAGGTAATTTGTCATGAAATCTGTCTCTATTCCAGCTTTTAGTCTCAACTGAAAGATTGAAAAGGCCTAAAAGCAAATGTTGGTAGGGGAAAAAAAAATAAAGCCATTTTTAATAGATCTGCTTTGTTCCAGGCTCATAGCTTTCATTTATTGCTTTCCACTCCAGCAATTTTTATGATCATGCTCATCAATAAGAAGAATTATAATTTTGTGTTCTAGTTTCTGCCCACATGGCTGGAGGGTTGTCTTGGGTTTACTTTCCCTTTTGACATCATCTCTGCTGTCCGGAAAAAGCAGACAAGTCACTGCAGAAAAATAAAGCTGGACCATTTGGTGGTTTGGGTGATTTTTCATTGTAGTTTTATTGGCCACAGGAATATCCAAGCAGCATAATTATTTAAGTTTGTGATTCAGCATAGCTTCACTTGACAGATGCAGAGGTTCAAATCACAGCAAGGACAAGTAGGACCAGAAAGTACCTTCACAATTCTAATGTACAGAAGTTAAAGTTCTCATAATATTCTGGACTTTAGCACTTAAGAAACCTTTTTATTGACTGAAATAATACTAAAGCCTCAGGACTGGTTTCATAAGTGTTTCAGTGGCCTAAGCCAGATTTTGATGCAACCCCCTGCTGTGACGTGCACTTCCTCCAGTATTTTTCATCTCAGGTGTGACTACTTTCAAGTGCTGTCATATGAAACATATGAAGAGTGTTCAATTTTGGTAATTTTAAGTGATGGTTAATTTTATTGAATGATTTAGGATTTATCCTATAGTGCAAGCATACACTTTTTATGGGATATGTAAGCTTCATGTGATGTACAAGCATGCTTTTTTGGAGATTAGCAGTCCTGAAGAGGATGGCAAAATTACGAACAACACACATGGAAGTAGCATCAACAGCCAGCTGTGAAAACCATCCTTCCTCTCCAAGCTCAGAGCAGCTGCCAAGTCACACGTACCCCAATATTTGGGCTGGGTTTATGCCACACAGCAAGGAAGGACCACTATGATGGAACAAGCAGGACACAAAATGCACCAAATGAATGCCCCCTGAGCTGGGAAAGCACAACACAGACACAGCACTTGTGAGGAAGGTGAGCAGCTGCATGATGTGAGCTGTAGCTTGGTTACAGCAGAGGGCAGTGATACACAAACACTAGCAGTCCTCGCTCTGCACAGCACCTACAAATGCAGAAACTTGTCCTTGGTTATTTCTAGCATGCAACACTTACCGCTCTTAGGCTTACTCTTACCAAAAACTGTGCACTATTTACATATATTTAGGTGTACACATGTGCAGATGGACAGAAAGATATATTGAATATCCACTGTTTAAAATGGCTTTCTCCTATTTATTTGACAACCACGTCCTATTTGAACTATCTGCTATCCCCCTTGTACTCTGAAATCAAATCCTTCAAGCTTTTGCTTCACAAGGTGGTGATTTGCATCGTTACAACAGGCACAAAATTGCTACACTTCAGGGAGCTGATTTTCATCTTTTCCTCCCTCATCCTTCTCACCATTTGAAAGGTAGGAAGCTGGATGCAGTTAAGGAGAAAAAGGGAGGGAGGACAGAGCTGAGGATGAAGACAGCATAAGACTTTGACTCCTTAACTGGGTTAATTTGTCTCCTGGCATGCAAGTAGAGAGCTTAAGAGAAAACTACAGGAAAAAAAAATAATTGCAAGACATGTGCTACTCATGTAATTGCTGACATGTCTAACGCTGCGTGATTCATGGCAGCTTTGAAATAATAGACTTCTTATTGAGGGATGGAGGGATTACATTTCCATTGGGTGCGATTTGAAGAGATGCATAAAAGAAGGAAATGTAAGTTGTTATGAAGAAGCCCAGTCTTGACTTGAATTAGTTTAAATGCAACTTGCTCAGAACAATTGATTTTTTAATGAGAAATAAATGGATCTGTATGTCCAACCAGTGTTTGGCAAACCAGTTTCCACCAAGCAATTGCTAAACTGCTGAATTTACTGTGCAGCATCTGCTCTATAGAAATGTGGAAAACCATCAAAAATTATACAGTATGTACATATAAACATATGTCAATTTTAATCCATGAGCATGTTCTTTATATCCTACACAAATCTGAAAACACCCAGTATTACCTTGGATATTGATTTAAATTTCGGGGGGTTTTTTTGTTTGTCCGTGGTTTTTTCTTGCTTATTTTAACTAAATAGACTCATTCATGCTTAGCAAAAGATTGAACTTGGTTTAGATTTGGGACTATCTACATCTACTAACTTTGCCTGAAATAGAGTCAGTTCCACATTTCAAGTGTCCTATTTATCAAAGCAAAACTACATAGCAAAGCCAAAATATCTGGAATGAAACTACCCAAATGCTGAAGGAAATCTTTATCAGACTCAGTCCTGCAGTGAAAGCCCTGTGTTAAGGTGATGCAAGCAGCTGGACAGACAGCCTAGGGAAGCCAAACCTATTGGTAGTCAAGCTCATGAAGACTTTGGTCCCAGTGACAGTAGTTTCCAAAAAGCACCAAGGCAAGTTCTACCCCAGAAGAGAAGCATTAAGAAAGCAAACATTCTGGCCAAGACTCAACCTTGCAGCCTGCTAGGTGATGGGTGCTGGCTCTTACCACTATTTCCAGTCCTGGGCCTGCTCCCCATGCCACAACAACATTTTTCTGTACAGTTCACCTGAACAGGGGCCTTTCAAACTCTGGACATGAGAAACTTATTTCTCCCTTGGGCCTCTGGCTGCTATATCTGCATGAGAGGTGTGCTTCAGCTCCTCTGAAGAGAAAAGACAACAGCCTCAGACTAGCCCCAAGGGAGCTCAGTTCACAATGGGTGTACAAAGTTCTCCAGCAGAACTTGTCTGTTTTGAACTACATCATCAGGGAACATTATCAATAATGAAGTCTCTCTTTCACAACACCGTGGGATTTCCATATTCCATCCAAATGCGCTTTCTTTGAGTAAGTGACATTCTGATGTGTTCTGGGACAACTCCATAGGCATTTGCCAAGACACATGCTGGCTTCTTCAGACAGAGACACACAGCAGTTTAAACTTGGTTTAGCTCATGAGTCTCGAGTACCAACAGGCCATCTGGCACATTTCAGTAAAATTGGCATTTTCTGCTGAGAGAGGTCGATGGCTTATATAAGAAAGACATGGCAGGACAGGAGTGAAATGCACTGGCAGGGCTGTGTGCACTAAGCTTGCGCGGCAGCTCTCAATCCAAGCCAGTACAGGCAGGGCGCAATCCATCAATCCACCCACAGCACAGAGGCAGCGCTGGGAGCACAGCAAGGGGACAAGTGAGTGCTGGGGTGAGGGTCAGGAGCAGAGCACGAGCAAGGGACCGGCCATGGGACTGCTGCTGGGAGGAGGAGGTATCATTCAGAATGGAGCTGTGGGGACAGCCACGCTTGAAGTCATGGGGTATGGATCAGAACTAAGCTGTATCAAAACCTCTTGGGAGGAGGGCAGAATAGCGCAAAGATTTTAGACTGCATGCCTCCCTTGGATTACGGTAGCAAAGATGCTGGTACACAGGATCAGCCAGTACAAAAAACTCAGGAGACACTACAGTGAGGTTGGGAATGTGGGGCAAATTGGGAAGCATGAAGGAGGCTTTTTGTACTGGAAAGCTCAGCTGTTGCAGTGCTGACTTCTTTCTGACTTGTTTTGGCAATGTTGTATAAGACCAAGTCTGAACCAGTGGGAGGAAAATTTGTATGTGTTTGGTCCTCCTACCAAAAATGAGGTTAGTTTTAAGATGCAATTATATGAAAATCAAAAAAAAGATGAGAAAGCCAGTTTTGTTGCTGGTTAGTATAATGAAATGTTCCTACAAGAGTCTGATGACTGGGAAAATAGAATTAACAATTCATTTACAGAAACAAAATCTTTACTGAGAAAACTTTCTCACTAGAAGACAAATGTGCAACTCCATTTATTGCAGCAACTGCCATCATGTGCACTGGCTGACAACCCATTCTGGGCACGGATCACAGCACTGCTCAAACCCTGCCCTCAGGCATTTTTTCATTCCATACTCTGAACGTTGGACAACGTCTGTCACACGCACACAGGTGCCACACAGACTGGTCCCATCCTACTTTCACTCTCTATGGCTTGCCTGTAAAAGTGAAGACTTAACCAAGAAGACAAGAGTGTGATGTGTGCTCCTTTGACTGACCTACTTCGAGTCAAAAGACTGGGAAGGGGATACACAAGTCTACTTCCAATGCAGATTGAAATGTGTCTTTGGCACAGCAACCCCACACAGACTCATCATACATTCAAAAAAAGTTTTTCATCCTTTTTCCCAGATTTCTGTTGTCAAGAAAGGGCCATTATTGATAACTCCCTGAGGATCCTTCTCCTTGTGTTACCCAATACCTCATTCATACCTAAGGCATCAGGACAGATGAAAGCAAAACAGAGATGAGCAGCTCTTTCCCTGGTATTCAAACTTTAAATCAAACACCCACTTCACTGTACTATAAACAGAGCTGCCAGTTTGGAGCATCAAGGCACTCCTGTAATATTTATTTTCCTTTAAGATTTTATATTTCTCCTGTGAAAAGCAATTACAATAGAAGTGTCAAGCAAAAATACATTCCTGTTAATCACAGTCACTGTGAGCCTGCCAAGTAAATCACATCTCAGAGTTGCTGTTCCATTTTTCAGGTAGAAATAAAAACTGTGTGAGAATGCCATGGTCTAGAATTGAGCTCTTCCCAAGAGGAGGTACAAAGTTTTTGAAAATACAAGTTCTTCTCCTGTGTTCATGACATTGTGTGGAATTAGACAAGCACTAAAACTGAGTGTCCAATGACCATAAGAGTAATTCAGGTTGGAAGGATCCTCTGAAGGTTGCCTAGCCCAACCTTCATGCAAAGCAAGGCCAAATGCACAGTTAGGTCAGACTGCTCAGTTCAGCCAGGCCCAGGGGTTTCTGAACAGCTGCAAACCACTGGTTCCACAGCTTCTCCAGGACACTGGGCCCATGCTCAGCTGCTCTGACCATGAACAATTTTCTTCCTATATCCAAATATAGTTGGGATTTCTTTCCCTGCAACTTGTGTACATTGTCTTTGGTACTTTCACCATGCACTCCTGAGAAAGGATCTGACCCTGTCTTCTCTCATTCCCTACAGCTTTTCCTTCCCCAGACTGAACAAACCTCATGTCCTCAGCTTCCATACAAATGTAGGTGCTCCTGTCTCTTCACCAATCGATCACAGTCACTGATAACATTTATACATTTCTTTTGGTTTTGGTCTACAAATAGGCACCTCTACGCATCTGAAAAGACAAATAACAAATGGCGAAAACTTTGGGCTCTCCACTGGGCTGTTACTTTCCCATACTTTTCAAACTCAGAGGCTTCATGCACTGTCCATGTGTCACAAGGGAGCTGCCTTAAAATAACCTGGAGGGAATGGTACTGAGCTTGCTCCCCTCCAAATCTGAGAATTTCTATGGGCTTTGAAGAGAGGTTTTGTTCTTATTTTATCTTCATCTTTACACAATTCTTTGTGTTGTGAAAACTAGCCATTTCAAGATGATGCAATCGCAACTGCTGTTCCAAAACTGAGTGCAAGGGAGCAGTTTTCATCACACCAGAGAGCTGCTAACCATGGTTTAAAAATGCTGTGAGGCCTCCTGTTTCCTTCTGAATAACACGTGGTGGCTTGGTGATTAGATCAATTACCTTTATAATGCTATGAATTTTAACTGGAATATCAGAAACCTCTTTTAGCTGAGTCAATCTTAAGACATCAAGTCTGTGTATTGCAGACTTGAGCTTATGGAATGGGTTTTCAAATCAGATAAATGATTATTTTCCCCAGGAACCTTCAGGAACACTTAGTCCATACTTGATCCAGCCATAACCTGGAATTTAGTAACGCATTTTTCACATCTCCTTTTAGAGCCATGTTTCTTTTCCACTGTAAAACCCTAACTGTGCAACTGCCAGTTAGAGAGTCACCACCCTGAAATCAATTTCAATCAGAAGAGCCTGTTGCTCAATAAAAAGAAATTGACACTGAGATGCATTTAAGTATAAACGTCAGTCCAATTTCCATATTCCCTGATTATCCCCAAGAACCGTGTAGATTTGTATTCCATTCCCGTAGCTTAAGCTGGACGTACAAGGAAATCAAAACACACTCTTGAATTAATCAAAACAACTTTAAACTCTGTTCAATCCAACCATTTTTACAGCAAAACAATTTTTAAGTCCTTCAGCTCACATACACCCCTCTGCAATGGCTTGGCAGCAGCTGCACTGCCACCATCCCTGTTGACAAGAGGTATTTCCCCATTACATTACAAAAGGATAAAAATCCCAAGAACAAGAAAGGTCCCTTTGAATCGCCCATCTTCTCTCAGTTTTTGGTGCTGTCTATATGGAACAACGCAACTTTTGCATTTTTAGTGACCATTTGAATTTTACTGCAGCGAACTCACAGTCACAGAGAACGATGCCCTTCATTTTTCAGAACAGGAGGGGAAACTTCTCTAAACAGACTTAGTGTATGTATCTGGTCTGATTTGGAAAGAGACTCTGCAAAACAGAAAACTGTATTTGTTTTACAAAGATACACAGCATTGTAAATCTCAGGAGTAGCTGGATATCTCACACTGGACAACAGTCTTCTGGTGGAGAGAGGGGAAATAGTAGTTTTGTAACACTGTAGTCAATACTACAATTGAGCCAGTGAAAACAGGTACCAGAAACCCAAGTACAATGCCTCCATACAATTTACATCACCCTGAATAAACTCATCACCTATCAATGGCACAGATCTTCATTGTACTGGAAGATACTCTGTCTGGAAATACATGGAGGAATGGTTTTGTACTCTGACTCCCCATTTCTGCACCATCCACACTTTTGTATATAGAGCTTTATCAAAGCAGCACACATGCATAGAAGGTATTTCATATTCCTCTACCTGTGATCAAAGTCCAGTAAGAGAATCCGGGTATGAGTGAGGAAACAATTTCAACTTTCTTTCCTGACCTCTTCTCTAAGATTGTCCTTCCCCTGTCATAGGGAATGACACTTACTGGCCATACTCTGATAGCCGCAAAAACTACATAACACTTTTTAATAACTCACTCCAAAGAAATATAAATGCTTGTTTACTAAACAGAACTAAGACACCTTTGTTCAATACTTCAGCCTGTAACAGAATGACATATAGAAAAATTAAGCAGAGGGGGGCATTTTTTCCTCACATTCCTTCTTTTCTGTGGCTTTAGTATGTTTGTTTAGAGCCAGCAAGTACCAGCTCACATTCTCTTCTCTGCCAGCTGGGGTTCTTACCGGTGACGACACTGGGGATTTTGGACAGAAAGCTCTTGACAGTGCGGATGGGAACTCCACCTGTTTTGTCATCCTGCATTCTTGTAACGATGTCTTCAATCTGTCAAAAGAAAGGGAAGACTTGGTGGTTTATGCAATATGGTGACTTTAACGCTTATAGACCATGAGTGCTTTGGAGCCCTGCTGGTAGAATGGGCTTCAAATACACCATTGTGTATTACTGCACAAACACAGGTAGAGACACAACTACCTGCCCAAATTCAAACCCTGAGATCAGAAACCATGAGACAACATAGACTAGCTTTGAAGGCAGTGGTCAGATACTGACAATCCAACTGCAACTGCACTTCTTTTGCTGACCAGTGGTGATAGAAAGGTGCTGTTTGCTCCACAGATGAACTGGGTTGCACTTCAACCAGTTTAAGGAGGTTCACATCCAATCCACTTTCCCCTCTGCTCCCACGTTTGTTTGAATCCTCAATACTATAACCTTAGGAGAGCTTTCATTTTCCAAAGAGTCCCAGACAGTCACCAACTGCTTATGGCTTGAGAAGACTGGAAGATGGAACAGCTGCAGGAGGACTTCCCCTGCCTCGTTTTGTTTGCTAGGATGGTACATGCCCATGGTCAGCATACAAAGTAAATAACCAAAAGCAAAATGATTGTAGAGAAAAACTTGTTGGATTTCCACAGCCAAGCTACCTTTTAGTTCCCAGGCACACACATAATCCACCACATACAGAAAAAAACATGATCATCTTCAAAAGCCATGGCAATCAGAGGATCCAGTTACTGGGGGAACGAGCTTAACCTTCCTCCTGCTTACTCTGAAATGGGAAGGGATTTTTGCTTCTTTTAAGGCTACTCCCCATGCATTTACTCGAAGGCAATGCCAGGGAGAACAAAAAGCTGAACATAAACACAGTGCAGAAATTCAGTATCTCCAAAAACTCTCTTCAAGCTAATAAGGACTCAGAAGCCCAACAAAAATAGACCCAAAGCTGTTGTCTCTGTTAGCTCAAGCAGTCAACAGCACAGCCCCACCCACTGTTGTTGACAGGTGGCCAAGGGCAGCCAGACAGGGAGCACAGCTCTGATTTTACCTAAAGATTTCCTGCTCACAGATGCTACAGAACAGAGCCACAGCAGAGAGGTTACACCATGGGAGCACAGCCCCTCTCTCTCCTACAGGCACAGCCTAAGAGCTCAACATGCTCTCTCCATCTCTGGGAAGCCACTTCATTTGCATATGCAAGTGAGTTTTTTTCACAGATTTAACACCTACATTTCAAAACAAGTTTAATTTCAAGTCTTCCCGAGGTGGTAAGACAATCTCCCAGCCAACTTCAGGCACTGAATTTGATCACTGTGTTTTTAACCTCAGGTTACCACTTAACTGAACTGTTCACACCTTGTTTATATATTACTTTTAATTTAACACATCGTGAACAAATTCTCAGTGGGAATGAAGTCACAAAGATGAAAATATCCTGACATATTCAACATATTACATGAGCTTTGGGTACTTACACAGTTAATTTGTGATAAAATAATGATACTTTCCCTCAAACGAATCACTATGAAAATTAATACTCCTTTTCTCCTTTGCCAGAGCCTCATGCAGAGTTTGCTGATCAAAGCATTGGGCTTTTTCCCAGTCTGAGGATATCTGGAGAAGTAACTGCTCATCTCTGATACCCGGAGGGTATCTGGAAAAGTAACTGCTCCACTAAAGAGTGGACAAAAAGCATTTCATTTTGTTGAGAGGAGCCTGACAGCATCACTTGTTATCAGAGTTGTTAGCAACCCAGACCTACAAGGCTACAGTGCTCCATCATCAGACCTATCGGGTGACAGGGCAGCTCAGTCACCTGTGAAGGGTGGACCAAGAGCCACAAAATCTCAGAATGGGTCAGGCTGAAGGGGACCACAGTGGGTGATCTGGTCCAACCTCCCTGCTCAACCAGGGTCATCCTAGAGCACATGGCACAGGATAGCATTTAGATGGTTCTTGAGTATCTCTGGTGAGGGAGACAGGACAGCCTCTCCGGGCAATCTGTTCCAGTGCTCAGTCACCCACACAGTAAAAAACTTTTCCTCATGTTCAGGTGGAACTTCCTATGCATCAGTTTCTGCCTATTGCCTCTTACCCTATTGCTTGGCACCATTGAAAAGAGCCTGACTCCATTCTTAGTCTTAGACTTCATCCAAGAAGGTCAGCCAGACTAGGAACTGCTTCCGCAAGGCAATGAAAAACCCTCTGTGTTACCAACTACTTATGTGTCTTCATCTGTATGTACTTGCAGCTGATGTCAGAGAAAGATTTTTTCCATGCATATTAGGAGGAAGCTACTTTGAAATGTGTTATGAGTACCCTATGTCTCCAAGGAACACTTAGAGGCTTCAAGAATCATGAGAATAATGTTTGGTAAAACTGTTGTTTTCTCTTTTTTTATTTGAATGAAAAGTTCAGAATGAAAAATGAGATAAAATAATTAATTCAATGCAGGAAAATTAACTTTTTACTCTTTTGCTCACTATAAGCTAGAGGAACACCAGCATGATTTATGCCATTAACACTCCAAGTTCAATTTCAAGCAAAATAAAACTTTAATTAGCTTAAAAGAAAGACATATTATTTTTATGTAAACTATTCCACATTTCAAGCAATCAGGCAGGCACTGGTGTCTCAAATGGGGTCATTAATTTCAGGTTCAGCTACAATTACAAATACCTACTACATTTTTAAATAAAAAATAAACAAAGTTACCCTAGAGAGAACTCCTTCCCAAAAGGCTCCTTCTTACTCTTGCCTTCTAGCCTGACTACACTAGGGGCACTTACTGCTCTCCTTATTTCTAGTTGTTGGATGTTTCTTTTCTCCTTTCCTTTCTACTCAAATACCACACCTCCGTTCTTTCCTCTCTCTCATCTGATCCAGACATGACTACACATGTCATCCTCCTACAGCATGCCCAGAATTTTCAGTCTGCTGCCCAAGAGCCCACAGGATTACAAGACCCTGGTTGTACACACTCTTTCCATTCCCAACACGCTTTTCTTGTGCTCTCCAGCAAATTTCTGCACTGCTTGAAGAGGACAGCATGGCATACTCAAAAAAACATTTGACAATCATTTAATCCTTTATTAAAGTTACAATCAAGTTTTAATTAAAATATTAAAAACCTGTATCTGGCAACCTGTTTTCAGTTTTTGTTCAGTCCGCTACAAAGAGAAGATCTGACCCTTTGTAGATCCTTTGTTTTGCACCCACCCAACACTTGCAGATATTACCACCCTGGATCCAAATTCCTGCTGAGCTATGGAAATGTTTCACAAACAAGAAATAGAGTGACAAAGCAGAAAAAAAGTGATCATTAGAGCTTCAAGCATAGAGAAAAGCAAAGAGGGAACATGAAGTGTGAAGGTCACTTTCATGAAAGCTTTTAATCTTAACTTTTAAGAGAGTTACCTAGACACTCGAGTGCTAATGATTCTCTCTTCAGCTTCTGCATGTCATTAAATACCCCTTAGGCTTCCCTCTCTGGCAGACAGGGAATGAGAGTCCTTGGACAGCTCATTTCATCAGGCTAGGAGGCAGAAACAAGTGCAACAAAGCATTCTTCATTTATCTCTCCTAAATGAGCAAGCTTCAGTGAACTAAATTCTGCCCAACAAAAGTCGTGGTAAGAATGGGCAATGCTTTTTGGGTTTTTTTTCTATGATGGGGGTCACTGCTATTTCAATCTAGTCTGATTTTGTAAAGGGAACTGTCATTCTTCTCTCCAAGTGGATTCTGGGTCAGTATCTTCACAAGAAAGCCAGAGGAATTCATGTATCTGCTGTCACCGTTAGCTACACACTGTAATGTATGCCTAACAAACTAGATCTGCTTTTCCTCCTGACTGGTTGCTGACATCTCTGCTCCTCACATTTGTCCAGGATGTTTTTTATTCCTCATTATCCCACTCTCGATGCATTGAAAAGGGCTTCTGGCTTCAGGAACACATTAGTGGAGACATAAACTACTGCAGGTAGCTTATGAGAGGCTACCAATATATTCTGTTACACAGAATGTGCTGGGAATTCAATGCATATATTGCTAGCATTCATTAGACCTTCTTTTCCACTATCAGCACTTTTGCTGGCCTAAGGAGGCTGAAGGCACAAAGTAGAAGACCTTGAATTTCTGTCAGAGCCAAGATGTCTATCACTGGAAGATGAGAAGTCCTTTTTCTGGGGCAGGAGAGAACAAAAGATTACATTTGTTGATGCATTAGAATAACTAAGTGACATAATACAACAACAAATGTAACAACCACAGCCTGGCAACTCTGGGTCAGTGTCACCTAACATCCCATTACCATTATAAGAGGGAAAATGACTCTTAACTTTGCAGTAGCTTTTCTTTCTTCCAGCACCAAGGTAAAGCAAGGTTCTGCTTCAAGTTAGCACACACAGCCTCACTGAGTCCTGGTCAAGGTTGACCTTGAAGGTGACATACTGAGAGAAGGGCAAGTTACACATGGAAAAGAAAAGCTACCAGTTCCCACCTCCCACAGCCCCACAGCCAGACACCACCAGCAGCTAATGGAGCTCCCTGGCTGAACATGTTCAATGAGACTCAGTGATGACCACATAATGATGTCAGAGGCCCTCACGGTCCCATTTTGCCATTTTACTTTGTGAGTTAATGAGGAAAACAGTGCCCTTTTCAAATTCTAGCATCTGAGTTAGATGTACATATTCCCTTGGACCCTGCAGGAAAGCTCCTGCTGCCTATTTGTGAATATTTCAGGATGTACCAGGTGCCTGTCTGATTACTCACAGCAGCCACCTTACCCTTGGGGCCTCCTGTCACCAGCTAACCTGTGGCTGGAGAATCTCCAAGCATCACTCATCAGTGCCAACATTAAACATACAGGGTTAGAGAGAACACTGTGCAGTTGCAAACATCCTCTCTGACCTGGCCAACAACAGCTCTCATGCATACTAGGGGAGCTCGATGGTACATGGAGCAAAGGATCAGGCTGTTACCAGCTAGCATGATGGCAATAATTAAAAGCACATTTGATCTTTTCACTGAAGTATAAGTTTAAAAGAGACACTTTCTCACAGTGCCAAGTCTTACTCCCCTAAGTGTCTCCGACACTATCAGCGTGCCAGTGCATTCTCCACCTGCTGACTCCTGCCATGCAGCCCACACATGCACAAACAAGGAAAGTTAATTTGACAAGATGCCTGAAGCCAGCTTGCTTCACTGGTCCAGTCAATTTCACTCTGCTCAAAAAATAAGAAGAAAAGGCTGAAAAATAAGGGCTATACAGCTCCCTTTGGCACCCTCAAGGGAGAAAGGACAACCTTGCCTCTGAGGCAATGATGGAAAGTGGCAGAGCAGCTCTGCCAGAGAATTGTGGTGTGGCCTTCAGCAATCAGCATCATCTGCTTCTGTCCAAGTCTCCTCTCCTGCGTAACAGAGATAATACCAAACTACACAGGGGTGCTGAGATTTAGTTCAAAGATGTCTAAGAAGGAGTAGGAATGTCTTGGATAGCAGATGCCACACAGCTACAAAAGATACATTCCCCATCTCTGAGAACCTTTCACAATCCCAGCAAAACCAAGTGGCAGCAGAGCACGGATGCATCAGCTGGCAGGGCCGTTTGGCTGCTTCCCACCTGACCAACACCCAGCGACTGCTGAAGTCAGGCCACTGCTGGAACTTCCGCTCTTCCTGAGGGAGACGTCTCTGCCTCTTTTTAAAATTTCAGAGCTTATTTCAGATACAGGCAGAGTATGCCACATATCTCACTTAATTGGGAGTGTGTTTCAGGGAGGAAAGAAAATAACTGTGATCTTCAGAATGGGATGGTGAAACAGAGTTAATAATGTTACCTCGGAACTGGTAACATGCTTTAGCATTTATATATCTCTGCTGTGAATAGGAGGGTACCAGTGAAGAACAACCACCAAGGCATTTGTCCTGATTAATTGTACGCTGCTGCTAATCCAGCTAGAGCTTCACAAAAGTGAGCATCTACTCACAAGTCATCACATGGAAGGACAGGTTTCACCACATCAATTGGATTATACAAAACAAACCTTAGGGAAAAACCGTGACGCTTACTGAGCTGCTGAGGTGCAACACCAGAGTCTGAAAAGTACCAGGCAGCAGTTTTTTGAGCAGACCGTGCCTCCCTAACACAGCCCACAGTGTCAGCTCTGCACGGCGCCCCCAGCTCAGGCCTGGGCTGCGTTACAAGAAAACGTAGTCATGGAAAATGAGAGCTGGAGCTACTCCCCTCAGGCACTATATGCACAGTTGGAAAACAGGGTTTAATATTCAGCAGAAAAACAAAGCATAGCAAATTAATTCAGCAAACAGAGATTCTCCAAATGAGCTGAACTAATGCAATTTTCTCCCTCCCCAAAAATCGAGCTTTTTAGCCCATCAGTGTCAACAGTGAGAAGCAAAAGACATCAATGTGTCAAGTGTTATGCAAACTCAATTTTTCATTAAAAACATTTTGACAGACAACTCCCGATGAGATCAAATTCTACATGAGCTATAATTGCTTAAAAGAGAAAGCTATTTTGGCATGTTAGAAAGCTGTGTAAAAATAAAAAGTAAACTCTTGCTTATTGATTGTGCTACTGTAATTACAGCAGCAAATGCTTGGGACTCTGTTCCACTACGCATCATAACAGAAGTATCTTGTGAACAGTGCTGCATTTCTCCCACATGCTTTCTACCTTTATGGCAAAGATGCCACATATATGCATATAATCAGCTTGAGAGATCTTACACCATTTAAAGAACAACTGCTCTAATTAAAACCTTCTAAGGCTAGCTCCAAAATAGACCAAATATTTACTTTGTTCCGTAAGCAGAAGTGTTAAGCTTTTTAAAATTGTAGGAAAGTATCATAATTATCCAATGAAAAGACAATATGAATTTTAAATAAAACTCCAATGGAAACCAAGCGGCCACAGAATTACAACAGAGGTGTGAAGAAAGTCACACTTTTGTAAAAATAAAAAAAACAACAACAAAAACAAACAAACAAAAAAAACCACCTCTGCCACACAGTATTTATTGACTAGATGTGGCTTTTGTGTAACTTACGAAATATGCAAATCTATGCACAGAAAAACACAAATTCAAAGATCATTTCAGCCAGGAAACCTGTAGGATGGAATGATCTACACACTGTTTCTCAGTGTGTGATCTGAATTGGAGGAACCACCACTTTGGGGAAGAAAAGGAAGAAGTTAGTGCCTGTGTTCTTTTAACAGTGCTGCTAAGGGAAGGCATTGGTGCTGGCGCCATTTGGGCTGCTGGTATCTGCTAGCTAGTGACAGAATAGAGCCTCCCAGATCATTTTTTACAGGTCACCAGTCACCTAGTACTAACTGCATCTGACCACGCCATCCTCAGCAAGATTTGAATGGATAATCCTGAAGTGCTCTGCAATGACTATCTGTGGAAAGAAGACTGAATCAAAACAAAGCAGCAGCATGGGTTGAAATATGAAGAAGTAAAGTTATAACAGGAAATCTAGAGCTGCACTTCTGGTAATATAATCACCATAGTCCCCATATACTAATAACAAGAAATGTTTGGGGGAGCATATGAGTAGGTGCTTTCCTTTGATGTGGTTTACTGAAGTCACTGACTGCAGGGACTGACAGCATCCTGCTGCCTCGCTCCAGCCAGGGTCCGACGCACAAGTTGCCATGGAAACAGCAGAGATTTTCTCTTCTGTTGCATCACTGCCCTGAATGCAAAACTACGCAGGTCTCCAGACTGCTCATACGGTGACAAATGAGGAGCGGAGCAGACATGCTACCACAGCCCACATGGGGACTGCTGCAGAAGGGCTGAACGCTGTACATGATCTGGCAGAGCTCCCTCACACACCTGCTCCCATGCACACACAAACATTCAGGCCCCTTGTTGGTCCCACTGCAGGCATAAGGCCATTAACCAAACCTCAGGAATGCTCAGAAGCCAATCTGTGACCCTGCTGCCATCTAAAATAACCCTGCACAAACCACTCAAATTGGGACATTTCAGAAGTGAGTGGGTTTAGTTTAACAGCTTTGATTTTGCTAGTGCTTCTTTTGGGGGTTAGCTCCCACACCCTGAATTTCACTTTGAGTTCTGGCCATCAACTAATCATTCTCATGCAGGACAAAACTATGCTGAAACTTGAGGGTTTTTTATTCTAAAACAATTGAGAAAGCTCCTGAAATCTTCAATCTTCCAGCAACATTGAGTGGAGTCTCCAATTTGTAACATCATCCAAGGACAGTTTTTGAATCCAGTTTAGAAGCAGCACATAAGAATCTTAGTATTACACTGTGGTCTGTGCCTGACCTGGCATGAGAAAGCAGCACCTCTCTCCCTGTGTGATGCTGAACCGAAGATCTATAAACACAGTCCTTCAAGAGGAAAGTTCACTTTCCTCTGGAGCATCAAATACAAGGCACTTCCAGACAGAAAAATGCCAGAAAATGGTGGGTCACTAATCTGTTACCATGCAGGAACTTGCAGCTCCCCAAATCTTGATAAAGTGAAGAGCTGGTTAGGACTGCACCCAAATCACCTCAAACCAAATCCACAACCCCAAGTGAAATCACATTCACACCTTCCAAAGCTGGGAATGGGACAATATTCCCAAGGCCCATCATCCTTCTTGGGAGCTGGAATCACAGAGCTGCCCACCTCCCAGCCCAACTGCTCCAATGCAAGGCAGGGGACGAAGGGACTATCCAGCCACCTTCTTCCCAGCACCACTGGCATGTGACAGTGAGCCTTCAATGCAACAGGGTGGAAAAGGCCATCCCTGGGCCTGGCAAAAATTACTTTGAACAATGCTGAGGGGAGGTAGAAAGACAAGTTATTCCTCATGAGTGTTTTCCCCCTTTCCTACAAAATGCAGCAACTGCTACCTAACTGATCTGAAGTATTTCATTAAATATATTATTTATTGAAATGAAATACAGAGGCATAAATATTAAGCAGATAAGAAGTTGGGATGCAGTTGATGGATGCTCAGTCAAAATTTTTGGCACTGCTGCTGCTGTCTTTAAAAATCTGAGCAACGATGAGCAGGGAATGTCATTGTATCACCTCAAACACTCAGGGAGGACTGTGTTGTTCTCTGGGTCTCACTTTTAAAATGCAAAGTAGATTTTCTAACCCACTAACAAATCTTTAACAGGGAGAGAACTCTGTAGTTGAAAGGGAGAAAAAATTTATCTGCTGCATTCCTGACTTTATTCTGCATACAGGGGAAGAAAACAAAGAAACCCAATCCAATTTAAAGTGACTATTTTCTGCTTAAAATGGTAAGATCTGAATTTGCACTTTGATTTAGGCCCCAGAGCTGACAGGAGACTTGTGTCCATATCCTTGTGAAAGGGCAGAAAGGTATTTGTAGTGAAAAGGAGGACATATGAATCGTAAGACAAGACTTTTACACTGTGGACTTCTTGATTCAATCTGAGCTTCATCAAAGCACTAACAACTGCAGGTAAAACAAGATGAAGCTATGTAGGACAAACTTGAGAATATTATTATTTAGTAAGAAATGCGGTGTACCATCATTTTTTATTCTTTTTGCAAAGCTTCATAAGGATGTTCCTAACTTCTCCCACAGTAGTGAAGATACTTGGAGCCATTCAGGAAATAGTTCACAAGTTATTTCCGGCATGAGACAGAAAAGCTGGGATTTGTTGTTCCCTGCAGGGAAGTCGTAGCACTGGCACCGAATCTCCACCATCACCTTTCCTAATGAATTGATGAGGGAAACTATCCAGCATATCTCTTCTTTCTATTTCGGTAGTTGAGGGCTTCTGTGGCTTAGCTAAAATAAATTGTGCAGAAATATATATACATGCTAACAAACCAAATGTTTTAAAGAAAAACAACAACAAAGTAGGGCTTCAGGAGTTTTTTTTCCTACTTTTTTTAAGCATTCCTATGTGTATGTAACACTGTGACACATAATACAGCGTGACAAGTCATTTCATGCATCATTTAATTCTTTGCACTGCAAAGTGCCCTACCACAATAAAGATTAGCTACATCCCTCTTGCCCCCAAATGCTGTTGAAGGTGCAAAGCAGAGAAGTTTACAAATTACAGGAAAGACAAGAAACCCTATACACCAACATTAAAAGGTTGTATTTGGTTTCTCTTCCTCTCCTTGTGACAGTGTCATGTTGCAATTTCTAATATTGTTTTTATACACTAAAACAAAAAATTACTTAAAACAAGAAAGGCAAGGACACAGAAAACCCACCAAAGTTTCCACCACCCAGAATGAAAAGATACCACTACAAAAGTAAATGCAATTTTATTTTGAATTTCAGAACAGAGGGAAAACAGAGGCTCTGTAAAGATTTGTTCATTGGAGAGTGAAAGAATGTAGATTTAAATTTTTTTGATACTTCTAAACCCATGTATTTTCTTCATATTGCTTTTTAATGCCTTTTAAATGCATTTATCAAAAAAAAAAAAAGGATTGGTTTATATACAAATATGTACAAGATTACCAGTGTTGGAAACTGAACACCTTGATTTAGCCCACAAAGAGACAACGTTGAAGTGTTTAGCACTGTGAGACTTTCTGTAATAACTTGGCGAAGGAGTTCCCCATAAAAAGCTGTGTCCACTCACACCATGGCTAAACACTCTGCAAAGTACAGATGCAATTTTCTCAGCAAGGTGATAACCTTTAGGCAGTTAGCAATTATTGAAGAAACATTTTTCAAGTAGTCTACTTCACTCTCTGATGTGTTAGTGAGCAGCAGTAAAATGAAAAATACTAGATAAAACTAAAATCTGAGCATTAATCGAAACAGATTGGATACTATCTGACAAAGGTTATCTTAATTTGGCAATTCATTTATCCAAATATGCTAAATTAGGCTGATAGGAAAGTTTGCATAACACAGGACTCACAGAGGTTCTTTAACCGAGCCACTCAAGTGCTTTGGTCCTTGACTTTGATAGCAGCTATTGCTAGAATGAAAAACCCAAACCTCACAGATCGCTCAGCAGAATGCATGAATTAAAAATGCACATGACTCTTGTAACAGGATCATCAGTACTGGATTTGTTAACATTTTTATGCACTAAAACTAGCATTTATTATACCAAGATTGACTGGTGCTTTCCCTTTGGCAAAGCAAATGTCGCAAATCAAACAGCAGTTATGAGTTCTGCCACAACTCAATTACAGTCCTCACCATGGACGAAGTTATTTACTTCAGCACCAATTTTATGATTTATTCAGTGGTTCCATTGCTGTTAGCGCTGAACTTTTTAGTAATGATATTGCCAAAGACAAAAAAATTTGTAACACCTTAGAAAAAGAATAATTTTCCTTCTTCATATAAAAAGGGATAGAAATCCCCCCTCCCAAGTTCTCCTTCCAAATTCCTTCTAATAATATATCAAAGAACACATTGCAGTAAACATGTGGCATTTAATAAAAACGATGACACGTCAGCTTTGTTTTCAAATCTCGGCATCAAACTGCTGTTTGATTCAACTCTGGCCTTTAATGCAGCTAATGCACAAATGGGGCTCTGCTGTTTTAACCCCCTATTTTACAATACTTCTTGAAAATTTTCCAAAGGGAATCATAGGTGTCCCAGCTCTGCAGAACACTCGTGAACTTTTCTTGAGCAGAAATGACTAAAAATGAACCCTGCCAGAGACACTGATCTTAAAGACTTTTACCTCTTGACACCTAACCAGTATTGTTCCTAATTTCAGAGGATGGGAAGAGCTACCTGTGGACTCAAAGTCAGAAACTCTACAAAGAAAGGTATTGCTTACTTTTGGTACTTTATTGCTATCTTCTCTCCAGGGGGACTGTGTAAGAGACAACTGAAGACACAGCTCACAACACAGAATTGCCCAGCCAGAACTCAAGGCGCTCTCGCCTGCCTCTCCTGCCAGCAGACAACACAAAAGGCCATCTCCGGCCCTGTATTGTCAACTTGCTGTTTTACTCACTGAGAAAGGACAGGACAGAATGAAAAGAGCAGACACTGCATCCTGTGGCTACAGCTTGGTGGCTGTTCCAACATGTGAACACGTCAAATGAGGGAGAGTGAGCTGCCTCCAGAATATGAAACAGCTACTCTTACCCTTTTTTATATCACTGTCATATGATAACTGTTATCTATACACATGTGGATTTTCTTCCTTTCAAATGCAGAAAGTATTAGCTCCAAAACATAAATAGTGAATAATACTTTTGCATCAGACATAATTTTTTCTCATAGATTTTGTGTTCAATTAGCTCTGTTTTTATGGTGTGGAAGGAAAACATCTAGCACAGGTAATAACACCATAAATATACTAAATTTTATTATGCAGGAACAACTGGTTATACAACACAGTTTTGACTTCAACTCTACCTTACCTTCCCAACCCACGGCTTCTGCACTAATATACTTTGCTTGTAGAATATTGTTTGATTAAAGAAAAAAAAGTTAAACACCTATACATCTCAGCTGGACAAGAATAGTTAGCCAGAATATCTTTTCAATACATCTTTAATGTTAATATTTGATGCCAAAAGATGGAATTGTTAAATACATAACTATGTTACAAGGGTTGATCTTTTTAAATTGCAGAATGGCAGCTGAGAGATAGATGTGGTATTTGGTTGTAGTTCACATGGATTTCATTACTGAAATGGAGTAGCATACTAAGAACAACACAAATAACATGAGTTTTAAGCATCTAGAATTACAATATAAATCACAGATCACATTAAAATTATTTACCTTCCTCATTCCACGATGGAATGAAAGTAATTCTACACACAGATGGGAAATACATTTTATGGTTTTCTAAATACAGAGGGATCACTGTTTTATGATGCTTAAATTGCTTTTCCATTCCAGCTTTTATAAACACACTTAGGATCCTCAGAAATATGACTGACTTTTAGATAAAAAGGAGTTACAGGTTAGCATGCCTGACTTGTACCCTTATGCTGTTAAATCTTATTAGTGCCAACCCTGACACTAGTATTTCATGGTAAATCTATAACGAAAGAGGATAAGGGGGTTTCACTTGACTATAAAATCATCTTCCTACCAGATAGGGTCACTGAAGTGTTGATTTATTCACTGTTGAGGCAGATTCAAACTCTCCCTATTCTATAATTTCCTTTTTCTAAGGTATTATCTCCCAAGTTTTTTCTCTGTCCAACTACAAAGCAACAAAACTAGCTCTAAAACAGAATTAAAAGATATCTAGCATGCTTTCCAGCAACTCATATTTCAGTGCACTTTTTGTAGCAATATATCTATAGGTCGATCAAAAAAAGATCAGAAACAAAAGTACAATAATGATTCTTGTTGATAAGAAAAAACCTTGCAGAAAAATTTATTTAGTGCTTCCTTGTCTCACTAAGAATAATATATTTTTAACCATAAATTCTACCCTAAAATAAAACCATGTAGTTCTGCAACAGTAGGTTGGGTTTTCTTAACTTTTTTTTCCAACTCACACAGCAAGAAAAAAACCCAACAACAAAAGAACCCAAAAAACTTACTCCAGAGTATTTTTTCTTTCATGTTCCTCCCTCCTCAGCAACCTGTTGTACCTCTTATCCATCATCCTGGCTTGATCTTCTACCCCACTTCCAGATTCCGCCCTAAGCCCTTCATTTGTGCAGTTGTCCAAGGACTTGAGGACATGCAACTCTTAAGGGGTAAGTGCTGTTTGCATTGAAATATGGTGCCACATTTTACTATCATTCATTTTTCCACACATGAAAACTAGATAAGCAGTTCAGGATCCTTCTATCTGAAACCTTTTCTGTGGAAGGAGGGGAGCACAGTAACCATAAGTCCTTTCAAACTGAAAGCCAAATGTGGTAGCTCACACCAGTGCTGCAGGGGATAAATGCTCCCTCCTGGATTGCCGCTCTGAGGTTGAAGATGGTGCTGTGACAGGAAATGGTAGGTGGAGAAGACACTTGCAGAACCAAAGGTGCAGCCACTCAACCATCAGTCACAGGGAAAGAGAAGTGACTTGGGTTGCCTGTGTCCAACACTGGGCAGCAGAAAAAAAAAGGCTGGGATCTGAGCTCAGTGCTGCTGTACACTCTGCTTACTGGGTTTGGGAAGCTTATGATGGTATTAGTCTGTGTCTGTTAGCAGAGGACATTGGCACAAATAAATAAGCAAAAACTAGTTTTAGTGTCTGTCCCTTTAATTAGCTGAACACCATAAATAGATGTTTCATGTCTAAACATCCTAATTATAGACTTCTGGGCAACTTTGGTTCTTAACCTGCTAGCAGAGAGCAGATAAAGGTGCTTAAGCTACAGCCTAGCTTTGATGAACATTTTTCATTTTGACCAGCTCCTGAAGCCAAAACTTTATTACATTTTTCAGGTAGTTTGAGTAATGAGCTTTTCAATAAGCTTCAGTAACTCTTCGGAGCAGTTCAGTTACTCTCCTGTCTTGCCAGTTGTTCTCTACAAACTGAGCAGTTTCTTGCTCTGACACGATGTCTTTTTTTGTTAAGATGGAAAGACCAAATGTGGATCTTTCTATTAATACATCAACCCTGCAACTTGCATTAAGCTAAGAATACTTATTTGAAGTAGAACACTTCTCTAAGGACAGATGCACATAATTCTCACCCATGTGAGCATGTTTGGCTAATGAGAAATATATGCATGTATGCACACATACGCCGTAAAAAAAATCAAACTTCAAATATGAATGAGCATGAGTCAACTGAAATTTCTTTTTACTCAACCACAGTTGAATGCTGGGTCTATTCACGTTTTCACAACGAAGACTAAATGCAAAGGGTGTACAGTGAACTACTTCTCTTCACATTTTTTAATACAGAGCATTCCTTTAAAAGTGATGTTTTATGTTCTATGTAAATGTGACTGAGAAAGTAAAGAAATCCTCTGAAATAAGTAGTGTTGACAGGTTTTTTTCACTACTTTACCATAAGTCAAAGTGAATGAGCAAGATCTGGTACTGAATACTAACAACTTCATTAAAAAAGCCAAATAAAAGCAACACTAGTGAAAAATCAACAGGAATTAGACACTTATTCTCCATCTAACATGTCTCACAACACTTGCTGTTTGAAGCACAAAGGCAGGAAACACAAGACTGCATAAATCTGTTATTTAACCAGGGTTGTGGGGCGACAGAATCCTTATACCTGGAGACAGCTCAGCAAGACACAGCTCTGCATTTCTCACCAACCAGTAAGACATTCAAAAGAAAATTAGTAATGACTGAATAACTGGATAAAGAAGTTCTAAAAAAAAAAAAAGATTCTCTGCAAGCCCTCTTCAGTTTTGTACCAATATCAAGTGGCCCCTATTAGTGCTAGGAAGTATGCATGAAAAGAAACAAGACCCGACAGCCTGGAGATCAGCAGCTCCGGCTCCACGCTGGCCTCTGCACCTGCTTCAGCTCAGCAGTGCACAAGAGCTCTGCGGGAGCAAGGCGGAAGAGGAGGGTGGAAGGCCATCAATAATACATGGCTGAGCAGCCAGACGGAGGCGAAGGGACTGCGCACTGCATGATGATTTCAAAGCTGTTGTTCTAGAGAGTGTTCAAGGTTCTTAATGTGCGCGTGGCCAGCAGGTATTTGCTGGTGTCTTCCAGCACATAAATGAGCTGCTGGAAGGGGCTTACTCTAGACTGCATCCCACACCTGAGCAGCTCTCCAGCATGCTTGCTCAGATGGGTCAGTCTCTCCCAGAAATTCAACACCAATTTGCCTCCTTTCACATTCAGGAATCAAGTTCATATGCAGAGAGGTCTGACTGCTTTCTCACATTTAACACTGCTATCAGAATTAGGCTTCTGATATATAAGCTACTGGCAGGTTTCCAGGTCAGGCAACTAATATGCTACAAAATAAAGAACAAAAAGACCACTAATCATAGGTCTCTATTCTCTGCTCACAGTCCTTATTCAGACAAAACATTCACCACCAACTTCCATGTATCATTTGTCTGGTCACTTCTGTTGCTATCCTGAATTCACAGAGTCAGCAACAGCCTTTTCAATGTAATATCAACTTCAATATACCTGGGTGCAAAGATTTGTGTCATTCAACCACTGCACTGTCAGCCTCTGAATTTCAGGTCACCCTGAGGGTTTAATGCGCATCTTCCTGTTATTTGCTGTTTCCCATCTTGTCTAGATTTCAGTTCTTCCCACTATCCTGTTACTAGCAACGAGTGACTGTCACAAGCATTTTGCCTTTGCTTTCCAGATGTAGTAAGAGAGTAACTTGGATTCTCTTACTTCAGAACATGCAGCTCCTCTTTACTGGTTTCCTGGACCTCAGAAAAGGTTACTTCCCACCTTGCTGTATCTTTACCTCCAAGTGCCTCAGTCTCCTCATCTCCTTTGCCATCCTTCTCCCCACCACACATCTGTTCCTCTGAAAGTACGAGAACCTGTCACTCTCTAGTCCCAAGCTTGGAGAGCTCTCTGGGCAGTACCAAACATGCTCAGGAGGGGGAGGACTCCAAAAACCTCTGCTTATTCAGTCTTACTCTATGTATTTGATGCTCCCTCTGAAACTTGCTGCTCGTACAGCTTTTGAACCCACTGTCCCACCCACACTTGGTGGGGAGGGGACATATCAGATACAATTGCAATTCTATGGTTCTACAAAAGCAAGTGGTTACATATTAGAGAGAGTTCATCCTTCCTGCAGGGAGTGCTAAACATCTATTTGTCTTCAGACAACACGCACACAAGTGAGACCTTATGTACGACCCAGATAGACGGGAACAGCTCCTGTTAAAACTTGCAGTCAACTTGGAGATGCAAACCCGAGAGAAGCTGTGTTTCTGTTACTCTCCAGACTACCTAACAGGCCTTTCCTCTCTCACCAGTCTACCCAGTTCAAGACCAGCACCAGTTACATGCCTCCATCCCAGTTCAGGGCTATTTGTTCTTGCCTCTGCTTCAGAGCTTGCTACCCTTGCCAAGGTTCCAACAAACTAGTTGTGAATCAGGACACAGGAAAAACTCATTATTTAAAATGTATTTGGTTGCCTGTTAAGAAATTCACAGGAAGCTTTTCCTCAACTTCAGACAATAGCAAAAGTTACGTTGTTTTCAATAGAACAATACATGCTTTGTACCTTAATCACAAATGAAAAAGGAACTATCACCTTAATAGGTTAAGTGCCACTGGGTACCTCCAAGTTAATGTTGGCTTATCATTAAGGGAACCATACTAGAGATTTCAAACACCACAGGAATCCATATTTGCAGTTTTACTCAATATCTGCTGAAATACTACACAGCACAAACACAGGTATACACCCCACATTCACCCCCACTTTTCACACTGTCTTTTCATGTGGCAGATTTAAGAACAAATGACACAAAATTTGTGACATCTCCAACAGCTCCTCCCTGTTATTAGAAATTAAACTGCTTAGTTACCATACTGTATCTTTCAGTTGTTCTCTTTCTAATTCTGAGAGGTTTTTCATGTTCATGGGAGTTTAAACAGGCATTTGGCCATGAAGTTTTTCTCCATAAAATACCATACCATAACATATTTTGTTATTCCTTTATTATTAAAAAACTCCTCTAGATGATAACAATCTCAGGTTTTCCATATATTTTTACATTCACAGCTCCAAGTACTTTCTGATCATTTTCACTGATAAGTTTGCATTTCATTAGTGTTTACAAGCATTTCTATGAAAGTGCAATAACTCATACCACTGGAGTTGTGCACACAGTTCATTCACTCCTCACAGCACTGTTCTTACATAAGTCAATCATAGGTATACAGAAAATTTCAGGTCACTTCTGCACCAGTTTATTGAGAACATACTGACAAACTATTAAGTAGATATTTACAGTATGCTGAGTATTACCTAGATGAACAGAACAGTTTAGAGGATCTGTGATGAGTAGGAGGCAGGAATACACTCATGCCAAACCACTGAACTAGACTGGTTGCCACTGCCAACAGCTATACTTTGGCTGATGAAAGTCTTTGAGCAACAATGATTGCTATATGCTCTGCACAAGGAAGTATAGAAATTAATTATCCACAAGTAGTATTATTCTGAATTGCTGCTGGATTTTTCTTTACTACAGCCTTCCTCAGATCTCTTGTGTTATTTAAAATTAATGATGTTTCAGTCATTCAAAAATGTTATGTGTAACCTGGTGCATTTGCTTCAACAGAATGATGCTAAAGGCAACTTTTGGCATGCCCTAGTTGCTGAGCTCAAACCAATTTTTTAGTGATGTATGCATTAAGAGGGGTTTGCTGCTGTATAGCTCTGCACTAAATGGAAGTATCAAAAAAGCCTGCCTTTTTTAGATTGAGACCTCTGGGAACTGAAAACTAAACTAGCATAAAATATCTTTCTCTCCCCTTCTTTGAGGCGAGACACTTGGTCAGTGGCTGCAGACATAGCAGAGGTGAGCAGTGGGATGCTGGAAGAGACCTTTCATCACAAATTTGGGACAATGTATTTCAAAGCCTGCACTTGGTCTCCCCTACACTTGTATTCCTGTCCTTGTTGCTTTTCCTTTCCTGCTAATTCTTTATCAGAATTTCCTCCTGTGGAAAGCAAGATGAGAAATCTCTCCCTTTCCTGCAGTTATTCAGCCGAACAGCCTCAGGTCTGAGGTCAAGTGGGGATAGAGCCACAGCTCCCCTGCCAACCCCCCCCCCATAGCTTTCTTTGCCCTCCACAGCAGGTCAAACGGGGCTGTGCAAGCAGCAGCTGGACTTGAGATGCTGTCTCTTAAAGCATGCTGTTGAGGGATCATTCTTATGCTCCATTTTCTTGTACTCTCAGGTCAATCTGGCCTCTTAAACCTGTAGCAGCCCTTATACAAGTTTTTATTTTTCTCAATAAGGATCTCAAGGAATTGTAGAAACATGTGACTTGGATGTTTTTCTCTTTTAAAACAAACCTAGGAAAAGTATGTTCTTTCTTTTCAGCTTCATCTGTCTGCACAATTTTTAAAATAACTTGTGACTGTGCATCTTAGAAGATGCCATTTCTTACAAATTTTTAGTGCCTATATTACACTAATAGATTTTATTACATTTATGAATTGGGTCTTACCATCACTAAGGCATAAGCAAGCCTTAACACCAACTGTTATTACTACTAGCCCTGGGAGTCCAAAACTTAGTCCAGGGTCATTACTAATTGCAACTGACATGAACCTTTGATTTTTGCTCTAATTAACTGAATGAGAAGTGAGCATAAACCATAAAATTTTGGAAGAGAAAAGTTGCCTTACAAACCTATTCCTTACCTGACTGGCAACAGTTCAGTGACCTTCACAGCTGGGTGAGGAGTTGCAGAAGAGCAAACTCCAAGAAGACAGAGAGCCTCCCTGACTCCGACATCGGTCAGGGAATTAAACCTGGTGTTTGCTTCAAGTCACAGACAGCAATCAGAGATGAAGAGGAGAATTTTACTTGCTTATCTTCTTTTGGATTTTAAAGATGCTTCCTCAACAGAATTAAAATTGAATGCCCAAATATCACTCAAACAGGTAAAACCCAGAGCAAGACCTCGGCTTTCACCATCCCTGCTCCTTCCTTGCCTCAGCCAGCCTCAGGGAGGGGGACAGGCCACCACCATTCCAGCGGCTCCCTAAGACTGGTTGCTTTTTGCGAGTGAGCATTTCCAGCATCTTAAAAAGAAAAGCACTTGTTTCTGGATAAGGACAAGGTGGACCCCAGTTCTTGCCACAGGCATACTGGGCCCCTGGGGACAGGCTGTGCCTCCTCAGTCCTGTTCAAACCTGCCGCATGTATTAATGTGGATGAATCAAGTTTGACTCACCCATCCATGCATGTGGGACAGCTAATGGAAACGGATGCAGCTTCCTGCACAGACAAGGCACATAAAATGACTCTTACACAGCCAAGCTAAGTATCTTTAATTAGAAACACACCTCCATTAGAGACTTTAAAAAGAAAATTGAATTTGCACCTAATTTGAAAGCTTTTTACGATCTTTAATTAGTAGCAACTATCTTAGCTAATAAAACTAAATACCTTCTGCACATGCTGTTACCTAAGAGGGCATAAGGAGCAGCTGCTCATTCCAATCAGCCTTTCACAAGAGCACTCTGGAGACAGCAACAGTGAGGAAACCTGGAGCTCTCCAAGAGCCCATGCTACCATTGCAGCAGCTTCTTGCAGGGTGCTTGGCCAAGTCCTGTGTGCAGCTCTGCTCCCCACAGCTCCTTTGACAGGCTCTTCCAAGAAATTAAGAAATGGTATTTCTGTAGCAAGGAATGTCCCAGCTGAAAGAGGCAGGTTGCCCTAGCCATAGCACTGTGTGGCAAAGGAAAAGCTCTTGCATTGCCTTGCCCTGTCTCCATCCCACCATGCTGGGGATCTGCTCAGTGTTTCCAAGATCGTGATCTTCCCTGAGCAAAGAGGAACATTTGCAGACAGCATGGGGTTGTTGCAGCAGTTTAGGACATCAGTGCCCTCAGCTGTGTGTGTGATAGGATTTGCAAATTCCCCCCAGAAAAGTCTGCAGAAGCAAATCAGGCTGCAGATTGTATTCTTGTGTCTTAGTGCAAACATCACTTCAGAACAGCTTTAATGTATTACACTGGGCTCTGAAGAGGTGCATCTAAGGCTTAGACAACATACTCTTTCCAGTCTCTTGTGCAGAGGGTAACACACAGAGTAATAACACCTGAAGCCACTCTAGCAAGGCTGCCTTCAAGCTCAGGCTATGGCAAGGTGAGGATGCAAGACGTGCAGTGGACACTTGCAGACACAGAATTTCTGTTGGCTCATCTTCTGCTCTTCCTCTAGATCTGACCTCTAGCACTGCAGTGGTGTTTTAGAGAAGGGTTACAGTTTACCAGCTAAAACCCCTAGCTCTCCTCTTTTCCAGCTGTGAACCATTTGCAATCAGACTGTGGCAGGTGTAGCTATCAGCATCCCTCTTGTTGTGCAGGTGACTCTGGAAACACCAGCCTCTAAGCAGCGAGTCAGAGTAGTCAGGTAACTTTGGTTCCCAAGTGGCACAACCCCCAAATTTAGTAACTTGAAAGCCTCAGAAGACTGGGTAGATCAAAGTAGAGCAACTGTGTCTGCATTGTGAGGCCCTTCACTTATCTTGTCCCCCAGGAGAAAGCCTACCAGCTGAGAGCACACTCACAAAAATTCCAAACCATGGCTAATGTCTAGGATCCTCTTGTATCACAGAGGGCACATTTCTTCCACACAGAGCCTCCAGCCACCTGAACTTTGAGCTACACAACTTCAGCAATTTTCTCAAGTACAAGTCTTTATTGAGCAATTCGTTCAGGTCATCAAAAAAAGCCTGCATTAGCAAAAATCCAGTGTTTCCCTTGGAACCCCCATTTCAGAGGCTTTGCTAATTTTCTTTAGCTGTGCATTTTGTGGGGAATGTACAAACTGCCTTTGGGAAAGATCTGGCAGCAGAGTCTATGACAGTGTTCTGAGAAGCGACTTCTTATCTGATTACAGTAAGACTGCTGGTCACAGCTCTTCCCTGACAGCTTGGATGATGAAAAAAGTGCTGTATTTTGTTTTTGTTTTTATTTTCTTTGTCACTACTCCATACCTGTCAGCTTCTTCCCACTCTAAATAGTTTTGGGGTTTGTTTTTTTTACTTTAAGTGGTCATTTTAACACTGAGAGCAAAGGAAGTAGTTACATATGCATTACATTACCCTGAACACTCTTGTTTTATTCAACACCTAGATAACAGGCATTTCCCCATTCAAAGCAGCATCTGAAAATTGCATACTTATTTTAAAAGATACCTCAAACTATTGAAGAATACACTAAAACAGATGTTGCTATCAAACTCTGGTCCATTTGACAATAGCATATATTTTAACTACTTAAAAACTTAATGAAAAATGGTAGAGTTAAAGAAGTACCTTTGAAGCTCTATACCCATTTGCATGGAAGAAGAGACAATTTAAAAAGCACTCAAACTCCTGTGGCAGGACTGACCTAAGAAAGCATATTTGTTGAATCTATTACTACTGGCAGTACTCAGTACACCAGAGCAAATCAAATCCAATCAAAATCAAGGTCTTGTTCTCTGCTAGAATTTTACCCGGTGTCTCTCAGCAAGACCTGGAAAGCCCAAAGCCAGCCCATGCCTCCTTTGACCAAAGCAGGTGAAAGCCAGCTGGTTCTACCAGGATTTCTTCTGTCCTTTTGGTTACAAGAACTGAACCATGAGTACATACGTAACAGTGATTTCTCAAGGTTTCAGAGCACAGAACAAAAAAAAAAAAAACAAAAAAAAAAAAAAAAAAAAAAAAAAAAAAAAAATCACACCGAATGTACTCTGACCATTCAGCAGCACTTTCTCTTTCCTAGGCACTGTTTTGATCACTGATCATTGATCACTGTAAATGATCAATATTACCCTTCTCCATTTTCTGTGCTACAGTCACTGATCATAAATAAAAGAACAAACACATGAGCACACAGTTTAAGGAGGGCTACTTTGCTTCATTTTGTTATCAGCATAAATTTCAGCATTGCATTTTCCTTGGACACCTCTTACCACAAGAGCAGTGCCCAGTCATTCCAGATTAAAATTTTGTTACAACTTTAAGAAATAAGTGTACATTTAAACTAATTTAGGCTAATAAAACCCTTTTCCTCTCCACATTAATCTGCCAAAGTACTGCAGACCTGAACATCAGCAGCGATTTATGAGCAGCAATAAGCTGTGCTGCAGATCAGATCCAAGTTACGTTGTCAGATCAGTTTGGAAGCCTGGGCTGGAACAGAAATATGGCACAAGGAAGGCACACTGTCAGAGCCATGTACATATATGCATGTTTACACGCCTGGTAATGGCCGGGATGGGGAGGAGGTCCAAGACTGAAATTTCACAGGAAATTTCTAAAAATCAGGATTAAGATGTATTGCCAGAGCTATGAAGGAAATTCTGCACATAGGCTACCCACACTGTGTCTGACTTGGAGCTCGTAGTCACATTTCCATGAATAACATAAAATGCAACTTACATGGAACAGTATCTGTGTCACTGGGCTTACTCAAACAGCGTAAGCAACCCTCTCCTCATCATTCACAATGAATGTAGCATATGCAAAACCTGCAGTTTCATATACGGCAGAGGCATCAGAGAAGTATTAGGATATACATTATTACCACCCTTTAACTGCTGCACCTCAATAAAAATAAACCATGGGGGGAAGTGCAGGGAGAAGTGCAGCAGAGGCCCAGTGTTCTGCACAGCATGCTCCTCCATGATCTGCATTATTCTCCAAGATCACTTACAGACCTTTTCTACTGATACCAAAAAGTCACATTTATTAATGAGTCCCAAACACACATCAGCAGTAAACAGAAGAAGAGATCTCACTGGGAAGTAACAAAATAAAAAGGGTATGGTGAGAGTGAGGCAGGCACTGGCAAAGAAGGTAAAGCTGCCCTAGGAGCCCACCGCCCCATAGCTTCAGGCAAGGCTGCAGAAAGCCTGGGAATAAAAATGAGAGGCCAGGCTCTCAACAAGGGAAAGGTCAGTAGGTGCTGGAGGTGTGGTGTGGTCCCAGATACTAAACCATCACTCCCGACAGACACTCAAACACATTATCAGAGCTGCTGAGACTTCCTTTGTTCCCATGTGTCACATGGGAGGCAAGCTGCCTGTAAATGCAGAGCACTTAAATTTTTTGATCGGAGATTGGACTCTTCAAGCAAACAGTGCTCAGTCCCAGTGACTTATCTGGCGTGACCCTATCTGCCTTGGCTCCTCCAAATTTCTACTTCCTGACAAAAATCTTATCTTCTTTCTCTGAAAGGCAGCCCCAAGGCAGGTGACTCTTCCTCACCTTTAAAATAGATTACTTGTCAATCTATTTTAACTCCAATCGAAAAACACAACATATTTTAGTAACTCCAGTCCCACAGTTACTGTACAGTACGAATCTGAAGCAACAGCCTTGCTCTGCCCCACACATCAATGTGAATACCTGACACAGGATTTTTGTTTACTTTTTAACCACAGACCAGGATTCAGCTTGGCTCTGCAAGATCCTAGCAGGGGGTGATGGGAGGACAAGCAAATGTCTGAAAAGCTTATACCAGCAGTCTTTTAGTGATGACAGCACTCAGCTGCATAGCTTCTTCAAGTAATAACAACTAAGATATTTTATAATAGCTACTGTACAAGATAATTCTAGGGAATACAGCTACTACAGAGTAATCAATCCCACAGGATTAGAAGCAGTCTTCTGAGCCTAATGCTGGTTAAGGCATCTGAGAATTATTCATCATCTCATGATAACCATACTTTCTCTAATGTATTATTACTTATATGTTAATGGCACCCTTACAACATTTAAAAGCCTATTGCACCCAGCACCACGGTGCCATTTATTTCCTGCATATGTACCACTTGCTGTCATCAACGTCTCTTCTCAAGCCTTTTTAGCTGTTGACCCAATTTAATGCCTTCCTGGAGATTGCCATCCTAGCTGTAATTACAGTAAAGAAGGACTTCACAATAAATGCATTTCTCCAGCATCCACAGCATCTGCTAACTCTTCTCTTAGCGTATGGGCCTGCCTGCCAGGCACATTCCAAAAAACACGCATTTGGAAGCATCAACTCTGTGTCTTCCCAGTACAATTCACCTAAGAATAAATATTTAGATACCACTAATGAAAACCAAGCTAATGCTTTAGTTAGCATTTTGCAGTGCAAAACAGGCTTAGAGAAGAATTTGGGCATTGCAGCAATTTGTGGTGTGTTACTCATGACACTGCAACCTAGCTTTACCTCAGCAGTGATTACAGCATGGCCATCAGTCAATTTAACCTAATTTGGGTGCTCTTTCTCTGATGCCTTGACACTAAGATTGCAATAAGTCCTATCTACAACATGATAATTGTAACACACGTTAGAATAAGACAGATCATACACTATACTCTCTAGCAACCTCTCAGATTACTTGAGCTGAATGACCTTCAGTGTGGTGGCCGGTGAACATACATTACAAGGAACAGAGAGCTCTCAGAAAGACAAGTCCCTAGTACCATAAGAACCACTTAGGTTAGGGTGACCAGAAAGGCTTCTCCCGAGATGCTTGTTCTATTATGTTAATCTATCCCAGTTTGGATTCCCCGGTTGGCTGTCAGCCTCTACTCATCGTCACTCCCCCAGAGCTTCCCCATTGGTCCCCGTTCCCTAGTCCCGCCTTTTCCCCGCCCCCAGATAAAACTGGGTTTTGGGAGCATGTTTGTATTTGCCCCTGCACCCTTGGACAGTGTAGCAGCCATAAACGCTCCTGCCGGAAGGCACGCAAACGCCCTTCTCGACTCTTTGCTACCGACTGTATTACTGAACCCACCCGTGCGTCTGTGTATGCCCCACAGAGCCAGGCAGAGACAGTAAGACTTCAGGTATAGTCTATAAAGTAATATATGCTTGGTGTTTGTTCGCATTTTCCTGTAATTTTCCAGTATTCTTCCCTTTCTGCAAATCAGATCTGCACTGGAAGTAGTTAATATGCTGACAAATTACTGGATGATCCTGGTAATTTATCATTCAGAGTATCAGACCAGGAATCCCAAATGTTTAAAAAAAAAAAAAAAAATCAAATGAACAGGCCGCTACTACTTATTCCCCATCACTCCCTACAGAAGAGACAAGGAAAGAAAATTGCATTGATGTTGCCCTTGTGGATCTTCTCTTCCTGTGCTCTGTTTCCATGTAGGAGGGGCATCATCTACTCCTTCTCTCTTCATGGAAAAGTATTTCCATGCCCATATGAACCTACTGGAGCTTAGAAAACAATTTTCACCATTTCACAGTCAGCAGTAGGATCTCCAAAGCTGGGGCACAGAGCTGATGGGGCTGTGCTGTCCTGTGCAGGTGAGGTACCAGCTTTGAACGCAGGGTGAGCATGTCCAGCTGGGCTCACGTCTCACATAGAGACTCACTTCACCCATAAGCAGACAACTGACAGAGGTGTCAATCCCAACAATAGGTGAAGGTATCCTTTGAAATCAGGATGTCCAGAACAGAAGGATGCAGAGCCTCCTAGGTATCCATAATTGTTCATCAGACTTGGACACATACACTCAAAACTTGAGAAAGATGAGGAAAGGAAACAGGGCTAGATACGAGCAGGGGCTGATGAGAACAAATCAGCCATGTCAATCCCCGCAGCCTAGAATGAAGTGTTACTCTCTATTAACTATGAATTAACTACCAGTTAGGAAGCACTGCCAAGTGAGGGACAAATATGAGAAATGAAAACTCACCAAAAGACAAAGCTTGTGTCAGTCTTGCACTAGGTTTTACATTTACCCCAAACTCCAATAGAAAACCCAAGAGCTGCTCTGCATATTGAAAACATCACAGCTGCATCTCCCCAGCATCACAACACCAGGACTTAGCAGTTCTCCGAGTCACTAGGTAAGAGATATTAAGCTGCTTTCAGGCACTGACGAAAGCAATTACCACTATTCAATAAAATTCGCAGCTATGCAATCTTATACAATGTGACAGGTTAATCATGCTTCAAGGCACAATATGATTGCCTGGGGGATGTGGAGAGCACTTCCTGCCCATAGTGTTTTATGAACAGTTGTTCTTATCTTTCTCCAAAACAGGAAGAGAAATAGATGTTACAAATATGGCCAAATCAAATTATGTCAAATCATATGTAGGGCACTAATTTGCACAAAAAAACTATCAGAACCTTTTTATCACCTCTATTTGCTTCTTTTTTAATAAAAACCAATTGATGGAAAAGGCTGAAGTTCCATGAAATATTAAGAGAAATTTGATAAAAAATGTTCTAGTTTGCACCTTCTCTATTTTTAAGATTCACTTAACATGAGCTCGTTCACAGTCTGTTGATTAAAAGTATTTACATGCAGGTTTTGTTTATGCTCCCATTAAAAGACTGATTGTAGCTATGACACAACTAAAAAAGTATCCTCCTCTGCTAAATGAGCAAGTGTGAGATAAACAGTGAAAATTTATCAGATTTTCACAATAGTTAACAGGTAAAATTCATATGGGAAACATCTCCTGAAGAATGAATTTTACTTCTCCAACATAATATGAATAATATGTGACATGAAAGTGGAACGGAAAAATGTACCTGTTTCTTTATGGCAATATCACTGCACAGATGGTAAGGAGCTCTTATTTTAATCACAATAACAATATTCCATCATTTTCACAGTAATCTAAAACTTTAAGAGAAAGACTTTAATGCCAATGTTGTTTAACTACCCAGTTAAATTGCCAGCCAAGTTGTAACATGATAATTTTAAAGAAAAAAATCCCACCAAAACCAGGCAAAGTGTAAAATACCCACTGGATAGAGTTGTTCCAAATTCCTTATTAGCACCATGTCAAACAAACTGTCATAAGGTTTGCATGGATAAATCAAAGTTAAGACCACTGATGAAATTTCTAGAAAAAACAGGATTAATTTATCAAATTAGCTTAGAGGATTCATGGTGGATTGTTACGTTTATGCTGTTCTTCAGTCCCTTTCTATTCACTAATACGAGAGAGTGAAATAAGAGAGTATGGGGAAAATACTTCTTATGAATACCTGACTTTTGCTCTTTTGCTCATATCCTGACAAAGACCAGGTGGTTTCCCATGGTGGGTACAAAGAACTAATACAATAGCGTAAGATTTTTTTTTTCTCCCCTGGTCTGTGCAGATAATCCAGGCACTTGTTCTGAAAAGAAAAAAGTGCAGAACTGTCAGCTAAGCAGAGTCCAAGAGAGAAGAGAACATTTATTAAAGTCTGCCAGTGCTGAAACCTGTAACAGAAACATTCAGGTTTTTTACTTTCTGGAGAGAGTGCACTTGTAAGAATTCCTGTCAAAGCTCCAAGATCACATCTCTTGGGGACAGCTGACATTAAGGCTTTTTCTTCTGAGTTTCTGAAATTAGGTCATTCTTTTTACTATTGTCACCCCTTAGCAGAGGGAAGTTTCTTTTATCAAAGCCGTATCTTCTCACAAATGCATTTCAGAGAAAACTTTCCATCAATGTTTTTTCAGTTTGGATTTTGTAGGGAAACTTACACAACCACTGATTTTTTTTCGCAAACATAGTTGCAATATTAAGAAATTGATTTTTATCTGAGTTACCGTGCTTCGAATCAATGTATTTCTCTTCTGGCACTCAAAATTTTAAAAAAGCACCTAGCAGAGCAAGCTCCTGACACAACATCCACCATTCTTGTTAGAAGTAGCTGGTACCACATTTCCAAAAAGTGCTGAAACAGTAGAAATTATTCTGCCATATTCATGGCACATCACCAGTATTTTATGGACTTACACCAAAGTACTCCAAACTTGCATCAGCATAGGTAAGCTAAAACTCAGGACACATGCACCAAGGGGATACAGGGATACCTGGGCCCGTCATACACTGAGATTTCTAGGATTTTTACCAGAAGTCAGCTGTGCATGAACCTATGGCACTGTATCCAGCTGAACAGGTACTGAGCCCTGCAGCACTGACCATACCCTGCAGCCTCCGCTTCCCACTTGTGGCTGGATGCCCAACCCTTGCTCCCTTACATACCATAAACATTCCATGTCCACAGTCCCTGCACTGATTAAATGTCATAGGTTCTGATTTAGAAGCATATGATTCCTATCTTGTTGATCAGCTCCTGTTGGTTTTATTGGAATTAGTTCAGATTCAGACAAGCCTGAAGCAACAATAAATCCAGGAACTTCCGAACTCCAGTTCCACAGAAGACCAAGCTCTACCACTCCTTGTTTTCCTAAGCTGGGAGAGGAGCGGGGTTTAGAAGTTTTTAAGTTCTTTACAACTGAACAACTTAATTATTTTGCTGGGTAGATGGTGGTTTGCCGCCCGCATAATGCCCTCAAATAACTCTAAAACATTTTCTAGCTCTTTAAAACAAATGAGCAATTTCAAAATATCAAGTAGAATTTGGCATAAGAATAGAATTCAGAAACTGCACTTTTTCTCATCACATCACTGTATTGAGGACGCACACTACAAATATGTTTCTCGTATCAAGAAATGGGCATTCCAAAAGTAACTGGCCATTTCTCCCTTCTGTGCAAATGCAGCATTGCAGCAAATAATTTTCCACATGGCAGCTGGTCTACTTGTACCATTTTTTTCCCTTTAGTTCTGCTTTAGGTTTAGAGCTATCAGCACCAAGTGGAAGAAGGCTGTTACTCAGATGAGATCTTCCACTTCCCAGCTGATGGATGACCCCCTCAGGGCACTACTACCAAGGTGAAGCCAGGGATGATAGGAGAGCCTGAGGGAGAAACACACAACTTCTGGCCTTTGTAGTTCTTCAGGGAGAACAGGCTCTGGTCTATATAAGAAGCAACAGATAAAATAAGCTTCTCCATCTCCAAACTGTATGCTGTTCACATTTTAAAGTTCTTAGTAGTCTCCACAAAATCCTGCTCTTTGTGGGATGTGAAGTTAAGACTTAGGACTAAGGACTGAATGCACACTAGGAGGCAGATGTCTGGAAACAGTCTGTGTAGGGACTGTATGATTTCAGAGACTTTCCAGTGGAATTATGCACCGTACCTTCCACACAGTAGACTGAACTATGGAAAAATGTTTACAGCTATACTAGGAGCCCTAAGGAGTTAGCAGTTGTTTCTGAGTTGCCAACACCTGCCCACACTTAACTGAGGAGTAGGAACCTTTTGGCAGAAATGGTGCTTATTTCAGGTGAATACAGCAAAGCACAGTTTGGGAGCAATAGCACTTTGCTCCAGGTCAGCTCTAAAAGGGAGCTGGGAATTTTCAAAACTGGAGATTGGGCCATAAATATGCCCATATGTTATTCAATAGAATTCTTCTAGAATAAGAGGAACTATGTAAGTGACATTAGGGACCAGATTACCTTTCCCACCTATTTCCTGCAGAGGAAGAAAGAGAAGCACAGAGGCCAGGGGCTATAAAGGGGTCACATTAAATGCTGCTGTGCTCCTGTACCCAGGGGATACAGGACACTGCCACACTGCCACAGCCCACAGGGTCCTCTCCACTTGAGACCTAGATGGAGAAGGGGAATTCATAGGTGACTTCTTGAATTTTGTGTTTTACTGCATAAAAGGGAAGAGAACACAAAGCAGTGGTGCAGGGTCTGACCAGAAATCTCTAAAAGACTGATCAATAAACGTGTCTAGACAAAAGTGCAAGAACTAGGTGACTGTGAAGATAGTAGTTCTAAATCTATTTGGTACTCCTTGAGGGAATTTATTATTTTATTTTAAAGGACTCCTTTCACTGACTGCAAAAGAGCATGTTTAAAGGTATGGACATGATAGAGCAAGTATTATCCTTGCTCCAACTGCCCCTTGTAACACAGTAATGTTACAGCTGATAGTTTCATGCTCCTTCATATTTAAGGTATGCCCTCCAGCGCTCAAATCAGTTCATAAAGCTGGAGGGAGAGGGAATCACCTGCCCACAACTAGGAGGAAAGCTAGCAAGAAAGTTAAAAGAAAGTCCATAGCTTCAGACTTTTAATTCTGCCTTTAAACCAGAGTCTTTCCTTACTTTTACAGTTCACTCATGAAGCCTTCAAAAAAAAGCTAGAGAAACTAAAGACTGTTATTGCTTTCACATTAAGCCCGACAGTGCCACTTTCATGGCTGTATAGACAGTGACATTATGGATGGTGACAAATGCAAGGTAATGCTTTGTGAAGTGTTGAGTACTGCCTGTTTAACTGCCCAGTGACAAAGCCATCATTAAGATCTTCATTCAGAAAAGCATGGAAGCATATACCTTCACCACTCCTAGTAAGTGGAGAATTTAAGTATGCATTTAACTTCAAGCACCTGCTTATGTTCTGAATCACTTATGTGGGGAGCAGGTGTACATTAACAGACCTTTCAAAGAAGGGTAGTTTGCAGGTGTGCCAACTACGTAAGATCCTAAAATGTAACCACAAAGGAAACTAATTCAGGGTCTTTCGTGAATACCATCTTGCCACACAAGCTAATGGGCAGGGCCTTAAGTTGAACCAGTAGAGGGAACCCAAATGCCACACACTCCAGCTGCCTCCCTGCAGAAGCAACATTACTCATAGGAACACACAGGGTTGAGGGCTCCCAGCTTTTAGGCTGCACCACACCTGCTTTTGCTACAACCACCTAGAAAGACACACTGTTCCTTATTACCTCATGGGCTATCATGGATATATGGACCTTTCAGACTACATACACTGAGCTTCTTAAAGTAATTTTTAAAGGACAAGTATATCAAAGGTATTATGTTTGTACAGCCTAAGCTGGCCAATTTATATTTTCCAACTTTACTACTTCATTCACATTATGCCTGTCTTCTATTATACCACATCACCTAATGTTCACAGTATGCACAATAATAAAGAACACCTGAAACGAAGGAAGACATGCAAGGACTCAATCCACAACTTTGCTATCTTAGTGGTTTTTTATATATAGATAACTGCTTGGTAGCACATTTATACCATTTTCTCACTGTATATATTGGTTTGGGGGTGGGGGTAGTTGCCCTTGATACAGATTTTTCTGGCACAAAAATCTTGCAAGTAGAAGTTTCTCCCCCACTGCCTGAGAATTTCTTCTGCTTAAGTGTTTTGGAAAAGCTACAGTGTGTTTCCCATGCATTTTCTGGCAGCCTACATGAACCTCTTTTCAGCATCTTGAACTGAATTTGCATGTGAAAACAGATTACCCTAAGACAATTACAATGTCAACCGATTAAGAAACTCCTGCACTGCTAGGATTGTGGAATTTATTTTAAATGGACAATGAGGACTTTGTTGAAAAGTGAACGCACTTGAAAGACTTCAGGAAACTTGAAAACTGTTTATTCCTTTTAGCATCACATTCTGTGGGAGAGAGCTACTAGCTTCTCCTTGTAAGTTAAATTCACTCAATATACCATTTCTTTCCTGTTTAAGTGTGCAGAGGAAAGTTTCACGTACACTACTTAAAATCTAGTGCATCTGAATCTGTTCCTCCCAAGGATGCAAGCACTAATAGATAATCCAGAGTGATAAAGGCAGCAGAGCCACATGGAAAGACCACAGAGAGTCAGATCAATGAAGAGCCTAGTAGTAACTCTGGACTCATTTTATTCACTGCCTTCATGGCTTCATCAAACACAACCAACTCTCTTTCAACCTCCTCTCCAAGATGAGGACTCTCGGCCAATTCAGCATCAACTTAGAAGACAGCTGGCTTTATGTCCTTGATTATTTGCTCTTCTCCTTATTTTCTTGAGCTCCACTAGCCTTGAGATGTAGATGCCAGAAGCACTAGCTTTCATAGACTTCATGTTAGGAGCGAAAGTATTTGCTGGTTTTCCTATTGTCATCTCTATCAAAAATCTGTGATTCCCTCCAGCTCTGTTTCCTCTACAAGGATAATCTGCTGCTGACACATACTGTCAGCAGTGAGGGTAGTTTAGCACAGAGTGAACTTTACCTAGTGAAAATACTCTCAAGACCAGACTGGATGCAGCTGGATTTCAGAAACTGCAACTGGGTTATGCCCTCCCCCTCTCTAAGAAAATATAAAGGGAGCAGTGGGGAAAAACAAGGCTTTTTGCATAGATGCAAAACCAGCAAATTTGTCACAGTTGATATTTGCACAACAACCTGATTTGCTGGAGACAAAGGATGAACTCAAGGGGCTGGGAACCATGAAGTGGGAAGTTCATTCTCCTACTGTTTACACAGAGAAAGAAAATTCAAACCCCCTCTTGTATCTTTAGGTCACAAACTTGAGACCATAATTCATTATGTCAAGCACTGATGCAGGTTTGGGGAGAGGAAAAAAAAGTAGGTTCTGGCTTAATTTGTAAGCACACTGGATGAATTCAAAAGCAGGTCTGCTTATGTGATTTATAATAGGATATTGTAATAGCTGGACTGAAGTAGATTTATGTGACCTGTGTGTAATTTAGATCCAAAAGGAGAAGCAGTGTCACTTACAGTGAAACTTAACAGTGAGGTATGTTCCTCACTGTCTTGCTTGTCAGGCATTTCGATTATCTCTCTGGTACTTTGTATAAATAAAGCTGCAAGGAGATGTTCTAATCCAGGCTGTCTGGAAAAACAAAGGGCTCAGAGGAGCCAAGATTCACTTGTACAGTAATTGGGGTTTAACTCGGAACTACCCAAACCTGTGATTAAATTTATACACAGAAAAAAATAAAAGTGTTTTACTACCACAAAAGTACGGTTGTATTTATCCAGCCAGTCATACTCAACAGCCACCACTATATCTTCATCTGAAAGGCAAAAAACTCTAAGACGTGCAATCTGCACTTCTCAAGTCCCCGGTTTCCAACAGCTGGCTTTCTGGCCAAGGACAGTTTAACCTTGCTCTCAAAAGCACACAATTTCAAACACTGACCACTCTGCTGCTGTCTGAATTGCAAGACAGTTGTGTTATCTTCAACCAGCTTAGTTCTACAACCTTCTCCTTCCACCTCCTCTCCAGTTTGTCCTTCACTTTGCTACATGCAATACTGCTCTTATTTCAAAAGACTAAATAAAAAACCCCCATAATTTATAGAATTCATAGCATAGAATATATCTCTTTTATGCTTCAGATAATACTGTACATGCAACTGATAGCACTACTTACATATTACCAAGTTAAATAGACTCTATTTTGCTGCTTTACAAATGTTTTTTTTATCAAGTCAAGGGATTTTTACAGAGGAGACTACTTTCCTGAATATTAAATTTAACCTCCTATCTGGAACATTCTCCAGTCCTTTCTCACATGCTTATTTGCAGGCAGTCTTTGCTAATATTTATCTTTTGTTTGTTAAAAATCTTTTACAAAATATTAACTACAACATACAGAGTCTGAAAGGCAATTCTTGAACTGACAAGACTAACACCATCTCACCTGCACATCCATCCAGACCACTGAGATGCCAGAAAACACAGCTCATGCCAACAGCTCATACACAGAGCATGCCAAATTAAAAAAAGGGCAAGGAGCGGAGAAGAGTAAATACCAAACTTAGCCACACCCAGAAACACGGTGTGGTTAATCAACCTGCACTGATTTCACCTGAGCAGCTGCTCACCAGGAACCTTCCTAGAGATGATGTCTCTAGGTAGCCACCCAGGAAGCATGAAGTACAGGTCATTTTAAACTGTTCAGAGGGCTACATCTACCTCTAAAATGCAATCCTGAAAGATTCTAAACAATGTTACATTACCAGAGGACACCTTCTGGTTTTGCCTCTTGAAATTCAAAGCGCTAATTAACAATATTTTGGTTTTCTGTGACTGGAGGGCAGGTTAAATTTAACCTAATTCCTCTGCCACAGAAGGTGACAGCATTTACTGGCACCAACACTAGCACTTTCCTGCTCAGTTACTTATGCTTCGGGACTTACTGGTAGTATAAGGAAGTACATACTGCTCACTACTAATTTGTTCCAAACTTAAACTAAGAGTCAAATCCCCACGGAAGCCTCAAACATCACACAGCACTTGTAAACTTGTGCATCTTTCCAACCAGGAGACAGTATTTGGATTCACTATGTACTTTTCATCTGTCATTGCTGTGTTACAAAATTTGATTACCCGTCCATGATAAGGTGGGAACTGCTAAGTTAATAACCTGTACTGCTTTGCAATAGTATCTTTAGGACCACAGTAAAGGTCTGGTCAGTTACTGTATTTTTCCACCCTGGGGGTGGTTGAGCACTGGAGGATGATGTTCCCACAAAGCTGAGAATTATTTAACCAAGGGCTGTCTTCAAGTGGCAAGTTGCCAAGCTAAGGTCAGGTCAGGCCTCAAAAAAGGGGCTTTTTGGAAAACATCTTTATTAGAATAGCTGTATGGACACATTGGCAGATACCTCATTAAAAAGGTGCAACCCATTTCATAGTTGTGAAAATATTTTTCAAGAGTGCTACTGTTCACAAAAATTATACTTCACTTTAAAAAGGCTGATGAACCATTGCTTATTATCTGCACTTCACAAATAAATAATATCTACCATGGATGTGATCTGGATTTACCAGCTCCTCAGCCATGATGGTAATTTGTCTCCTAAACTGTCTGCTAAGTAAAAAAAGTAACTTCAGTCCAGTACAACATTTCTACATAATATTGCTAATTTTGTGACTGCTGTGCTAGAAGAGAGAGGAAAATCAAGTTCCCCCATACTTCTTTGAGTTTGGAGCACATTTTGGAGTAGTGCTAAGCCATGAAAGCATAGGGACTTAAAGGATCTGAAGGAATTGGTTGTACTTGCAGGGGCTCCCCTGGAGCTTCCTAGCTTAGCACAGGGGATGAGCAAGCATATAGACATATATACATACATACATGGATACACCTGCATGAAGGTGTGCCCCTCTTTAAAGATGGCTTTGCAAGGAGGGTGGGAAGCAGAGGGTTTGCAATTATTCTGTTTTGAAGTTTCTGCCTAAAAACATTTTAATTGCTCACCAGCTACAAATAAATGTATTGCAAATGGACATAAATACAGATTAATTTTGAGGCATTTGGCATGATTACTTTCCTTAAGTGATGAAAATTACTATGTAAACCAAAGTCATAAATTGAGTGAAATGATTGACTCTCAAACCACCATCCAAGCATTAAAACCTCCAAATTGATAGTAAAACACTTTTTTATTCAAGTATTTCTTCCCTCTACTGAGGCTTAGACCTTGTAATTCTTGGTGGAAATAGTTAGCACTAGAACTTTTCATCAACAGAATTAATAATGAAAAACCCATCAGAAACAACTGCTAATGATTATGCTATAAATTTAATTAGCAGCAATGAAAATGTGTCATTTTAATTGACTCAAGTGTCATAAACAAGTGAAATACAGGACAGTCAGACAACCACATCACTATAATAATCCCTGTGATATTAGTAAAATGCTAAGTGGGAGGGTAATGGGCCACTTTTTTTTTTTTTTTTTGCAAATCATATAAATACCAGGAATGTCATCTATATTATTACTTATTTTATGATGGCCAGTTAAAGTTTGATTAGGTGCTGGGAAGACATAAAAAAACCACTTTGTAAAAGTATAGAAAGTATAGCAGTAATCTGAAAGATGCTGAAACCTCCCCAAAGTCATCCTAAAAGAGAAGCTATGGGAACTGCAAGAGCAAAGAGCCACACATGGTAGAAACTGTTAGTGCTTCTAAAACTGAATTTATGTAATTTAAAATATTCAGAAAATTAGTGCAGAAGAAATACAAGTGAGACTGAAGAAAGGGTTTCTATCTTTCATAAATGTAGTGAGGATGCATTTTCCCAGAGAGAGGTCAGAAGAACAAAGCACCCCTTAAGCAGAAAACAGGAGCTTCCCAATCCACAACCTGTATAGCTACTGGAGTAGCGGGGGGAAGGCATCTTTCAGCACTACCCAGAACTCCCACTGGCTGTTTTAGATTTCCCTTGTGTAATACTGACTGAAGCTTTGCATGCAATAATAGCAACCACTTTTCGACATTATACCTCTTTGTTTTTTAAGTTTGCTTGATGATATTATTGCTCCCAGGTAACTTGCAATACTCTGGGAGTAATACATCACCGCAGTAAAAGGCTAAGAATTCAGCAGCATGTTTTCTGCCGCAGTCTGATTTTACATAGTGCTTACAATGGCACAGAATTGCCAATGTAATTATTTTTTAAATGTGGGGGTTTGCATAAATTAGACTTTAAAACAGTGTAGTTCATTGCCATACTCCATAGTTGGCATGATTTGGGGAGCAGCCTTGGCTTTGTTGCCACAAGCTGGCATGGGTAGCTCAGTTCTAACCCCAGAGACCCTCCCCGAAGGCAGAGCAGAGTGGCAGGAGCCCCCCAGTTCCTCTGGGGTCCCTGCGATGTCTGCAGCACACGCGACACTTCGCTCCCTCCTCTGAGCTCTGCAGATGTTGAAATGCACCTGTCCTTCTCTTCCTTCTCTGCTTTCTCCTGCCCCCACCAGTCCCTCCACAACCCAATGGGCTTCAGAGCAGAAAAATGAAGAGACTAATTCAGGTTGGATTTCTAGGTGTGAATCTGGAAAGACAAGACTGAGGAAAATGAACACAGAACACAACCCAAACATCCACTGAGGAAGAAGGCAGCCCCTGGCTGGATCCACCACCCATCACCAGGAGCTCTGCCATTACACATGCCAAGTCTCACTGATCACGGAGAGCAGCCACACCCTTCCCAACCTCTGCCTGTACCTCTCCTTCCTTACAGTTCTCCAGAGGTAAAGTTTGGATACAAGTGTGTCTGCTCTGCCTGGGGCTCAGCAGCTGCAGTTTGAGTAGTGATATCCCCTGCCCAGCACTCCACTGGCCACGGACATGTGCAGCACAAAGGCCAGGGATAGCCTTTATCCAGGGTCCTCACTCAGGCTGCTGCTCCACCCCATCACCAGTGCTTTCTGTTAAGGACTACTAATACATTTATAATAAATATGGCCCCACACTTGTTTGTGGAGACTTTCTGCAAAACCCAGGATTTTGAGTTTGCTACCATATTTGTGGTGTGATCCTGCAGACCAGGGGCTAGGTAGGAGGTTATTCATACTGTCTCTTCTGGAAAAGACAGCCTTGTTGCCTTCTGTCTTGTGAGGCAGGAATTTTTGCTCCGGCTCCTCTGTCATACTTATCTGGATTTCTAATTTGTGAATCCTCTACTGTTTAATTAAAAGGAAGCTGTTAATTATAGAACGAAAGTTTAAACCTTGGAATTATTTCTTTACAGTGGTTATTTATTTGCTAATTTAACTCATGTGCCTGATACGTGCCTTCCTGCTACTCAACAACCCAGAAGTTCGTAGTAAAAATGCTGTCTTTCTGTGCTGAAGAAAGCAACCCACTTTGAGGTTTTATTTTTCTAAATTGACATGTCATCAATTCCTGATGAAAAGATAGCTGTTTACCTCCTTCACACTAAACAGAGGTGGTTACTTTATGTCTGTCAGAAACAGGCTCATATAGGAAGACTGTTTCTGGGTTTCCTTTCTGAGGACTGGGTGTGTTGCTAATCCTTATAAAGCTCTCAGTTACTCCAGCTGACACCTTGCAAAAAACATCTAGTACCCCTAATCACCTGGGAGACAGAGCTAAGTGAGGTGCTATCAATAGTGAGCAAGGATTTGTCCATTTTAGTTCCAGAATTAGAAAAGTTATGATGTTTTGATAAAAAGAAGAGATGTCTGACTGAAGAATAACTGTTTTCACAACAGTTTCATTTCTTATACTGTTCGCTTGCTAAAATATTATTGCACCTTTTGACGCAATAATATGTTTCACTGCATTTGGTTCACCAAACACAAGCACTTCATTGGTGGGAAAAGTAAGCTATTAGACCTGTGTTTACATCTCTTTTTAATGGTGGGCACTGAGGCACTTCAGGAAAAAATCCTGGGACAAAGAAACTTCAAAACAAAAATGACTGAAGCATAACTAGGTATATACAACAGAGAAAATACTGCCATTACTGTAAACATTATATGTTTGGATATCTTTTGCTGCTTTCCTGTTAGTGAAACAATTTGCATGATCTTTGTAAAGATGCAATAGTGAAGATGAGTAAGTTTATCAGGATTCAAATATGTCAAACTTCAGACCTCAGCACTTGGATACTGTACATATTTCTCAAAGCCTTGAGAAGAGCAATGTTAATGAATTTACCTTCCTTCAGCCAGCAGAAAATCTGTTCATGCCAAAAAAGCTTGCCTTTCAAATACCCTGATTCAGCTGAAGCCCCCTCCTGACCCACTCTGCATCAAGTAAGTGACATTTAGAGCAGAGACAGCTCCACACCTGTGCAATGGCAGCCCTGCACACTGTGCTCCCAGGTGGTCAGTAAATGGCCCACCAGGCACAGCAGCTATTTGCATTTAGCTGGCGTGCTTGTACGTGATTTATCCAGGTATACATACATAGATAAATCCTGACTGTGCACAGGCAGAAATACTGGGAATAGTTCAAGTTCTTGTAGGAGCGTGGATGGTAACACCACCAACCACCTGTGGCAGGGTCCCCACTGGAGTCACTCAATTCCCCCGGCCATGGGGATGTGCTCGGCACTCATCACAAGAGCAGGTTGTACCCAGGTGGCACTGCCTGCTACAAGAGCTTTATTTTTAGTCAGTGGACTCCTGAAATTCTTGGATTCTGTATTTTATAAGACCCTTTTGAGTAAGAAGAAACAGTATAAAGGACAATGCTTGGGGTTTGAAGTGTTAAGTCACTACTGTCCTCCAAAAATGACTGTGAATGTGACAAGCTGCTGAACACAAGCTGGCCACCACAGGCTTCAGGCTTGTTACTTCTGTTATGGCAGCCTCTCATCGGAAGGTAGGTGAAATACTCTCAAATAAAGTGCTTCCTCCTGCAACACTGGTGTGCTTCTGTTGCTTAGACAGTAAGAAATGGGGAAGGAGTCAGGCACTAGGCAGCTACCACTGAAAGCCTAAGCAGCATGCATCTGGCACTGCCACCTCTGTGTTCCCGTGGTAGCAGTGCTATGAGGTGCTGTTGGTGTTGAGCTGCAGTTCACAGATTTCCGAGTCCAGGAGACCACGCACTACAGCACCTGAGGTGTTTACAAGCATCCAGGAAGAGCCATGGGGCTGCAGTGCCCTCCAGCAGTCTCAGAGCCTGAGCTGCTCTGGCATTAGCCAGACTCCTGTGGGACCAAGACTGACAAAGAGAATTCAGGTTAAAGAGCCCTGGCCCAGCTTACAAAGTCAGAAATGTCTCCAGAGGAACAGAAGCTGACTTGCAGTAACTTGGATTATCTCCCTTCCCAAACTGAGGTCTGACACCACCAAAACAGGCAGTTAGACCCTAGTTTCAATGTGCACACACTGGGTGGGTATTCTCCAGCGATTCAACCCCATCAAATAAACTTTACAATTTACTGTAGAACAGCAGGAATGCCCTCACTCTGCAGCTGGTATAATTTGTTTTCAGCAAACTGATCTTAGTTTAAAATTAAACCAGATTTTGCAAATATTTCTTGCTGTAAGTATTTGCTGCCCTCACTGCACTTTCCCTTCATTTCCCTGCAGGCTGGGTATCTCCTTCAAGTAAGAATTTCTTCAAGTAAGCAAGAGCATTTTGGGTTGATATGCAATTTGAGGACATCTAAATAGAATTTTTAAAAAATCTCTAGTGTCCAAGCCTCCTGCTGTCACAGGGCTGTCCCCTCACCTGTATCAATCCCCATCTTCCAGACCATCCACCACAGAAACTAGAAAAAGCCACAAACACTCCCGTGCCATCTTGAAAATGTATACACTGATCACACAGTTCCAACACAGTAATTAACACAACATTTTCTAGCAAAAAGCAAATCTTCTGGCCAACGAGTCATATATCAATAGTTTCTAGGGCTGGCAGCTCACAAAAAACACACCTCACTATACCTATTTCCCCTTCAAAGCTGGGGAAAAATATACATTTATCATAAGAATGTACAAGAAATGTTCAGAAAATAACGTACTAAAATGCTGTGATTTTCTTGTGTTACAGCTGTTTTGTGGCCAGGTGTGGCTTCTGGCTTTGGAAGACTCATATAGAAAGGGAAATTTATGTTACACAATATCCATTGACAGGAACCTAAATCACAGAACATACTCAGTGTAATTTCCCCTTCATAAATATTACCTGTTACTTATTACAGTAATTCAAACTATAAACAAAAATATTAGTTTCTAAAGGTTATTTCTTGTCTGTAATTACAATCTCAATCAGCAGACCAGAACTCTGCCTGGAAGATAACTAGAGGCAAGAGAAACAACAAAGCCACATTACTTCTGTGAATTGACAAAATGTGGGGCACAACAGATTTTGCTTCTCTTCATGCTTCTTATTTAGGACTCTTGCTTTTCTATAGCTCTAGAATCGGTGATTATGTAGGAATTAAAATTGAGATGACATTTTTCTAAGCTCCTTTTAACACAAGTTTAGCAAAAATGTATTAAAATACTTTTCTTTAAATGCAGCATCTGCTTTCCAAAAACCTTTGCAGATAACAAGCTAGATGACTTTTTCTCACATTCAGTTTCCCACTTGATATATTAAAATATAAAACCTGAACTGCAATGTAAAGATAAAGAAGCAACTTGATAAAACATGGGACGAATTTAAATAAACTCATTATACAAATCATTGTATTAGGTTTACAGAGGCCAATCTTTTGTTTAAAGGAAAAGAGATTTATATTTAACAAATGGCAAAGAGACGGAAGCAGAAAAGATTTGCTGTTACAGACAGCATACGCAGCTATTAGACAAATTGTAATTGTGCAAAAAGCTGTAATGAAAGCCCTCAGCCTTCATCTCCAGAGGTACAGCAATCCCACACTGAAGCTAAAAGCTTCTGCAGCCCAAAGCAGCACGCATTTCCTCATCCTCTCTTCTGACCCTCTCTGTCTGGGAGGCACTCACAAAAGCTGATCCCTGCTGTTTCTCCAGGGAAGCTGGTAGATCTCTCCAGCATGTGAAGAGACTCTGAGACCACTTCTAGAAGCATTTCTCTGCTTTACACCCTCAAATTTATCTGTATGCATACACACCCCTGCCCTCATGCAGCCAGGCATACACATGTGGACACTGCAGCAAGTCCTGCTCCGACTACAGGAGCCAGCTTCATGCTCCTGGCATACACAGGCTGAATTTATGAGCTAACTGCTGAAACAGGCACAGGAGGCTTCTGTGGATTGGGGGTATATGACAATGGCATTTTTATTCATGCTCATCTAAAACCCATCATTAACGTGGGACTCTGAGCATTGTATGTGTCAGACTTTCCCACCCCCAGTGGACCTTTCCCTCATTCTTTCTCACATCATGAGAACAAGGGAAAAAAATCACTCACCCACCAAGCCCACCAAATTTGACACAGCTCAGAGCTGTCTTCAAGCTTGTAATTTCCTGCACTCTCCTGCAATCAAACAATTCTTATTTATAACAGATGTTAATTAGTGTTTCCTTATCATCAGGGTTACATGCAATCTGGTTTGTGCATCTTGAAGACTTGTGCTGGTATCTCTTTCTTTGTTTGTTAGTGGCTAATTTAAAATGTTTCATTAAGCCTGAAACAAAAGAACTGAGGCAGGAGGTTAAAGCATCACTGCAGGATTCCTCTGCTCTTTGACTACTATTGGTATTTGAAAAGGACTGAAAATCCTTTGGATGCTGCAGATGTAATCAGACAGCCCAGTCTCTTCCCCACACTGAATTTACGACTTCAAGTTGTAGCCTTTACAGTTTGACATCCCTTCAATCCCTTTGCATAACAGAACTGTCATGTACGATTCACACTCTTCAAAAGCAAGTAATGTATTCCCACTTAATATAACAGAATTATACTATGTTACCTTCTGGCTGAGCAGGGCCACACACTGCCTCAGCCAAAACCAACACCGAGGCAAGACAGGATTTGTTTGAAAGGAACAGCAATGCTTTGGCATCTTACAGCCTTCAAAAATCTAGACTGTTTCACAGACACCATCTTCCAGGTGTCCTTGAGCCATAGCTCTAGTGTTATCTATCCCAGATGCTTCAGCTTCATGTTCTACTATTAAAAGCTTTTCTATAGCTTTATTTATTGTTTCTACAAACCTCCATATTCTGTGAATTTGTATGAGTACAGGTGCACAGAAAGATGGCAGGAGATCCTCTCTGTTGCTGAGTTGTTGTATATTAAGCAACCTTTTCTTTTGGAGAAGGGATGGGCAAGGAGGCATGCAAAAGGGAAAAGAGACCTCTCTTTTCTCATTATTATTTTGCTTTCCAACTGCCCTCTTTCACAAAATGCAATAGAACGATAACAAAAGAATAAAATTTTTACACAGTTGGAAAGCTTTAACTAGTGTTTCTTTAAGGGAAGCAAAATGTGAAAACTCTTGTGTGCTGATTTGCCAACAACATTGAACTTGATCTCCAATACAGGTGTTTTACACCAAGGTTTATAAATAGTAGCAATGGAAATGCTGTTGACTTCTACTACTGGGCCAGTGGAACCAGTCGTGCTGAGGGCCTAGGCTCAAAGGTGATCTTGATCTATCATCAACCTTAACTCCTGAGGCTGGGAGAGGGACAGATGAACGCTGAAGCCAGCAACAGACACTGCAGCTGAGGAAATCAAAGTGCTTTATTAGTTTCCTGCCCTTGTTAATTTTAAGTCAACACAGGAAGGGAATTTATGCTCCCACTACAGGCCAAGAGATGCAGTTCTAACAACATCAAGTGGGTTTTTTTTGAACTAATATGATTAAAATGCATTTTCTATCTAAAAAGAAATTGAATATTCGGAGTTTAATAACTGGAAAGAGGATGCATTTTCTGTCTAAAAAGAAACTGAATATTCAGACATTAATAACTAGAAGAATGCATGTTCTAAAAGCCTTCCAGGAGGGCCTTGAAAACTTACTGAACCTCACTTCCTTAAAAAGTACTTCCTTGCTCTTATTAGAATTGCTACACCATGGTATGGAATCCATGAAGGGGACTTCTCCCTCCCACGCCTCTGTCCCATGCCTCTCTCTCAGACTGATGTCAGATTTCTATGGAGGCATCAATCTCTGTACATGTTGCTTGCAAGCGATTAAAAAGTCAACTCCGGTGGCCCTTATACAGTACAAAATCTATTTAAATACTGAACATTGTCAAGGCTTTCCCATTTTCAGGACAACATATAAAAGTAATTTTTCTGTGAATTACCTGTGTCTGAAGTCACAGTTAAATGCATACACACACACAAATTCATACAAGCACAACACTGAGGATTGTTTGCTCCCCTGAAGGCAGAAAAAAAGCAAGGAGGGAAGCTAGCAGGTACTGTTACGACTGGCAGTTGCCATGTTTCAGCGTTAATTTAAGTAGTCACTGCTCCACCCTTTTCTTGGTCTTCAGAAAAAGGAACAGAATGACTAATAGTTGTTTTGTAAATACTTGTGGGGCAATTCAGGCACAACCATGGCAAATGCTGTATGTAGTGATGCAGCTCTTAGCATCCCTGCACTACCTGCCATTTGCTACTGCAGTGGGGCACAGAGAAGTGAAGTGCTTTACCCATCTTCACAGAGGGAATCAGTGTCATAGGTAAGAATAAAGAACCAGGAATACTGGCCTATACCTGTAATCACTGAGAATTTATGTATTCCCTGCATCTCCACTGTGCTTTCATACTCAAAAGTCCTTTTATTTCACCACTAACAGCTACCTGCTAACAGTGACACCACTTACATAGCAAATGATTAAAAAATATTCTCACTGACTCATTTTCCTTCATGAGACAATCAGTCTTACTCAGAGCAGTAGGCCCAAGCTAAATAAACACACACTTACTGACTGCAATCAAATAATGGCAAACATCATGAACAGATACATTTTCTTCCAGATTCTTCTTAAAAATACGAAAGCAGTTGTCACTTTTCTTGATGAGGTCTGACTGCCTCCGTCACTGTGTTGTGCTGCACGGCACACATGGAGACACTGTTCTCACTGCCCTCATTAGGATGCTCACAGGTAAGCCTCGCTGGCAACTCTGTCAGCCCTTATAGCAACTGCAGGGAATAAATGTTCTGAGTGGTTTTTCAGCTTTCTGAGAATGTTTCTTAATCTGCATGACCTACCACACAGTGGAAACTGCATTTATGCAGAAGGAAAATTTAACTCCACCTCAGTAAGCAATTCCATGACAGCTGCCTCAGAGAGCAATGAATTTATTAAGTGGTTCAGATTTCAAAACAAAATTACAATTCATCATGCTTCTTTCTTGGGGGTGGCATCCTTTGGCAGGGAAGAGAGAAGGAACTGGTATGTCACACAAGACCATATATTCTTTGGATAAAATAAGGAACATGATTTACTGAGCAACTTACATTCCCTGTTCAGATTAATGCTGTTTACATCCAACCTTTTACTAGCTCCAGGTACAGAGAGCAGGGCAGAAGGAATAGCTGGCACTCGCTTCCAGGGCATGTAATGGGAGGTGTGCTGAGGAATGGGTATTGGGCCATGCCATTCTGTCTATCTTAGAGGATTCTTTATCTTTGGAAAAAAGCAGAGAGAAGTGTTTTCACTCTGTTCAAGCTTCTCAGCACAACTAACATGAAAGAGCATAACAACAACTACACTAAACAGTGTGGAAATAACAAAAAAAGCTTTTCCTCGAAGCCCACTTTATGTGCTTAGCCAAACCTCAGCACCAGGGGTGTGCTTCATTCCCCTGGGAAGTCTATGCACATGGCCAAAGAGCTTCCTACAGCAGCCCTCAGGAGAAAGACTTGAGGGTATTGGTTGATACAAAGCTGGACATGACCCAGCAATGTCACAGCCTGGAAAGGCAACTGCAAACTGGGCTGCACCAAAAGCAGTGAGGCCGGCAAGGTGAGGGAGCTGAGACACCTCCTGCAGTGCTGTATCCAGCTCTGCAGCCCAGCACAAGAAGGACACAGACCTCTTGGAGCGAGTCCAAAGGACGGCCCGTGAAGATGATCAGAGGACTGCAGCGCCTCTTCTGTGAAGACAGGCTGAGAGAGCTGGACCAGAGAAGGCTCTGGGAAGACCTTGTAACAGCCTTCCAGTACCTAAAGGGGGCCTACAGGAAAGATGGGGAGGGACTCCTTGTCAGGGAGTATAGCAAGAGGGTGAGGGGTAGCGATTTCAAACTGAAATAGTGTAGGTTTAGATTAGATGTTGGGGAGAAATTCTTTACTGTGAGGGTGAGACACTGGAACAGGTTGCCAGAGAAGCTGTGGATGCCCCATCCCTAGAAGTGTTCAAGGCCAGTTTGGATGGGGCTTTGAGTAATCTGGTCTAGTGGAAGGTGTCCCTGCCCATGGCAGGGGGGTTGGAACGAGATGATCATTAAGGTACCTTCCAACCCAAACCATTCTGTGATTCTATGGATTCTCTGATTCTTATCAATCACACTTTTGGAACTGTTTACTTTTTACCAGCCTTTTATACAAATTTACATACCAATATACTTGTTAGATAATGATGAGAGGGTATTCACCTTTCTATGGCATTTGAAATACACAAGACTGTGTGCTGCAGCTAGGAACTACACCCTAAACTCTTGAGAGAAAACAATGAAGTCCTGAGACCAGTTCATCTGGGTTCAACGGACTGAATTCAAACCATCAGCTATTCTGAGCAGGACTCTTTTATAACCCTTGATAATAATAGTTTGTCCAGCAAACTAGACTAGTTATATGAGACACAGACATTTAGGTTTCACCCTGATGGTAATTCTGAGAGCCAGGAGAGATGATATAATAAGTACTTGTGTGGTTGCAGATTACATGTCCCCAGGGCCTGGCACTGGTAGAGCACATGGACTGAGAGAATGTGTATCACTGTATTTTGACCTCTGGTGCCATGAGCAGTTGGACTGAAATAATTCACAGAATTACAGACAATTCATGCCCACATGCTAAAAATTATTTCCTCCAGTAGGAAGCATTTGTTTTAACGTAGGGCAGATGGGCTTGTTCTGTAATTTGCCACACAGAAGAGGAAATCCCTAATTCATCAATTTCCAGTTTTTCACTATTCTCACACTGCAGGCTTCCTCATTAAGATGAAGGTGCTGAATCTCTGCTACAGGTGGAGAAAGCTGCATGAGCTATTCTGCTTTTCAGTGAATCAAGGCTATTGAATTGCCCAATTAAAGCAGCATTAACAATACAGTAGCAGAGCACTTCACTGCTGCAGAAATCAAAATGCTTCATGGAGATGTAGGTTAAAAAATTCCTGCCTCCGTATGAGCCTGGGAATAAATTAGCATATTTCTGATCAAATGCTCTTGTGGGTTTTGGCTGACTTTCAGCCTGAAATGCAAAAAATTGTAGCTCACAGCTACAACTTCTGTGAGGTGACCTTAATTTTGCTTTTTATGACCTCTGAGTAAAAGGGGTCTTTGTTTCTTCATTTAGTCACGTAAAGGGAATGCAGTGCATTAAATGAAATATGAATTAACCTAGCAATCTCCTACTCGTCAAGTGCAGTAATAAGCTCAGGCATCTCTGGCACCCCAACTATATTGCATATGAGCAACATTTAGCGTTAGTCACAAACCAGCAGCATAAAGATGACCCACTGGCTCATGAGAAGGAGCATAGGAGTGGCAAGAACAACCCTGGCTGTGTGGATTAGAATCTCTGAACCACTGAACAACCCAAGTTGGAAGGGAACTGGAAATAGCATCCATTCCATTCTGGAGGTTTTAAAGGACTGTTTAGACAAGCTTCTGTTGAAATTTCCTGAGGTGATTTCATTTTGGAGTTTGGTGTATCTTGGAGACCTTCCCCGTCCTTAATTTCCTACATTCCAGGAAAAGGAAGCAAAGGAAAGCAATGGAGTGGTAACAAGAAAGTATAAACAGAGAGATGCTCCTGCAGAGACTAACTGGAGGAGAACAGCATCAATGGCCACATTTCCTTGCACTGCTGCTTGAGTCAAGGACTAGCTTTTGCTCTGTGTTTGTGCTGTGCTTAGCACTAGTCCACTACTGCTCTCCTTAGCAGATACTCAAGCTCAAATTTCAAGCAGGTGACACATGATCCTGATTTTTGCTTTTTCTACTCCCACAGTCCTCACCTCTATCTCCTACCCCATAATGGAGTTGTACTGCTTCCTTGCCACATTCTTTGTTTACGTGTTTTACACACATCTTCCTATCCTTCAAACCCTCGCCCCTTTGAATCAAGACTCCAACTCATAGCTTTTTGTGAAGTCCTCAGTACAGTAAAGCCACAAGTATTGATTAGGATCTTTAAAGGCTAACATAACTTTTATTCCTCTTATTACTACTAGTAAGAACTAAATGTAATGGATTCTTTAAGTTGCCCCACTTACATGCACACTACTTCTGCCAATTACAAAATAAGGAAAATAGTTCTGCCTTATCATTACAAAACACTTCTCTTCTACCAAAATCTCAAAAAGGAAGAACATCTGGTTTACAGCTCAGTGGTAATTATTTCCACAAAAGGATAAAGGAGGATGAAGAGAGAAGAAAACTGCTCTCCCTTGGTTAACATGCCTTTGTCATTACAAGAAGCTTTCCAATACTGGTATTAGGCATGTGCCTGCAGTCATATCTGCACACAGAGCTACTTTGGCAGGAGGTTCTTCAGAGTCCCCCACTCTTTACACATACAGATGGAAAGGATAGAATTATGGTTGGTTTGAGTGATAATGGCAAGTGCAACTCAACGTTAATTTCATAATGAAATTTAAAGATGACAATTACAGTATACTGGAACAATACCTTAAAAAAATAGAGGACACAATGTATAACATCCATATTTTGAACCAATTCCTCCCAAGCATATTTTAAACAAGGAATTCTAATCTGGTAGATTGGCAGATTCTGCAGTTACACCTGAAATGAGTGGGCAGTGCTCAGCGCAGAGAAGCTGCACAGTAGCTAAGGAGCACAGTTCTCAGAGGCTATCATCCGAAGCGCTCTAATGGCGAGACGCCCTGGGTTCTGCTGTGACCTCCAAAGGAGAGCAGCAAGATTCCGGATGTGATGCATTCAGGGTGAGACTACACAAAACAGAGGCAAGCAAGACTGCAAGGAACAAAATGGATTGGCTTGAGGGGACTTGGTAAGATGGCTTAGTGGATTTGTCTAATTTTTAGCCTCTGCAGTTCTGAACCACTGCGTGAATACACAGAAGCTTTGCTTTTCATGTCCTGCAGCACTTTGTACAGTACAAAAAGTCATAGCATGTCTGATTAGAGTGACTCAGGGCATACATTAATAAATGCTCCCACAGCAGACCAGTACTTCTTTTCACATCAACCTATCACCATAAAAGTGACCTGGGAAAGACGGGGCATGCTCTGACATACTGCTGAGTAGCTTTTATTCTAGCCAAATGGAAAATGTGAGAATAAAAGCAATATAATTTTTAAAAAGAGAATGAGAGAGCTCAGAATACACAGATAAACAGCCACTCTGTTGGCAGATGATAGTAATGAACAGTGAACCACTAGAGTTTATATTTCCTTTTCAATTAGCAAAGGGAACAAATGCCATCCAAGTGGCTCTCCAATCCCAGCCCCATTTCCTGTGGCCTGAGCTGTAAGTTGTTTCACTGAAGAACCACAACTTGTATGCAAATAAGGTATCTAAATGCTTGGTCAGGGGATGACTTCACAGTACTCAAAGCAAAACATACAATGAAACATATGGTACTTGAAATAAGTGAAAGCTCCTAAACCTGTATTCAAGCAATGCATGAAAATGGGATTACTGTATCTTTTGTAACTATGGCACAAAACATTATGGAGGTAATTTTATTACTGACAATAATGAACACACATACAATAATTTAAAAAAAAAGCCAAAAAACCCACACACCAAAACCCAACTGCCTCTTCCATTTACAGATCCGAGGCTGAATATGAGAATCTGACAGGTAAAAACATTATTTTATGGATGGGCATATTTATAGGAAAATATTGAAGGAGGGGAAAAATTGATAAAATCATGCTGTGTCATTTTTATTGTTTATTTTAACATATGGAAGGAGCAGATCTGAAGGCACTTATGCAAGATGTTGACTAAGACAGGCTCTAAGATCTACCCTAGTCTCAGACTGAGAACTGTTATAATCTAGGGCTCGTTCCTCTGTCCTTTCATTTTCCTTTGCTGTTACTGAGTTGTGCTGGCTCTTAGATAAAATGGTTTCCAAGCCAATATTTCCGTCTCCTCTTTAACAAAATTATTCATGCAACCTTGTCATCTTTGACTGCTCATTGCTCTTCTGCAACATTTACTGCTGCCAGCTGGGTTGCTCCCTGCATCTTAGCAGCAGTGACCACCTGAGGTAGTGAGTATTTTTCTGACTCAGGCTGTATGGGATGAACTATCACAGTGTTTCCCTGGGGCACAGTGAAGGAATATGCCTGGGATGATGGAGAGCAGAGAACAAATGGTGAGAGGCTGCAAGAAACACCTCTTGGCTTTTCCATGGCAGCCTTCCCCACAAGGCCCCATAAAAGGGATGGAGAGACCCACGAACTGCAAACAGTAAGAGCGATAATAGGGGACCACTTTGCTGGATGACAACATCTCAGCAGTATTTCTGCATTAGAACATGGCAAGTAAATGCATATAAATGTACCCAATCATACAGATAAGTATTTAAAGAAATCAGGAGGAATCCATGATCTTACTTTTGAAGCCTCACTAAACCTTGTCTGCTCCCCATCATTTAATTTGTGTTTTGTCTAAACACTGAAATAAGGATGGGATTTATGTGTTATGAACAAAACTTTGATCTCAGCCACCCCATCTTCCAATTGCTTGCAAAATAACATGTACCTGCATGGACCATAACAAACTGCTCAGCTCCAAGCCCATGTTGCTGGGAGGGAGCTCACTTCTCCCCCTTCATTCAGGAGAAGAACCCCCAGATAAATGTGAAAATGCATCACCTCCATTTTTATTTCCAACTCAGAATTACGAACTAGTATATGGAACAACATCAGACATGTCTTGTTGTTAATGATTCAGATTGCAGAGCACCAAATATGAGGTGAAATACAGCCACTTGATTCTTTTTAAAGGGGTGATCAGCTCTTCCAGCAACTGTTGGTACCATTAAGATGAGAACTTTTCTGCTTCCTAACTGCTAGGTGGCTGGATATGAAAAACAAACACTATGACACACTTCACTGAGTAACACTAGCAAATATGTGAATTTCCAGCTGTATTTAAACCTGAAGGCGAACTGAAACATTGCTATTACCAGGAAAATAAAAAGCCCCGATGCAATGATAATATCCTAGACTTGGCAAAAGGAAACAGAGGCAGAAGGATTTTTATATTTACTTGGAAAGTGGACATTATACTTTTTGACACTGGCTGTAAACCATGTGAAAAAAAAAAAATTGGATAAGTAGTGATTTTAAGCAAGACTGCTGCATTAAAGGACACATGCTGAGCAAGTGATGGATTTTATTGCTAAAAAGATTGGAGGCTCTTAGTGGATTGTTAAAATGCTATTACGAAAATTGTCTAGAGGTCCACACTCTAGAGATGTGAAGTCATTACTTCTACATACCACTGCGTCTCAAGGGTGTGCATAGATGTGCATAGAGTACTTCAATATCACGGTGGCTTGCTGTGGTGAACTTACAGTGTAGGTCCACTTAAAACCAATAAAAGCCTATTCAGTACCCTGTGTGAAACATGTCTTTACAGACACACCTACATGGATGTGACTTTAAATAAGCAAGTTTGATTTCGGTCTTGGAATGGGACTGCACACCACAAAACGGTGCAAACCTGATATCCTGCCCTGCATGTCACCAGGAAGCTTTCTGGTGTTAACAACCCACTATCTTTTCCATCTCCCATCTCTACAGCAAAATGCTTACAGGCCTTGCTGATGGGGCCATCCTGATGATCCTTAAGAACAGAAAAGAACACACAGATGTATAAAATTCAAAGACAAGAAGCCTCTAGAAAAAAAAAAAGGTGCATTTACAACCTGCAGGATTGAGAAAAATTCTCACTCAGTGTCAGGCATCTGGTTTCAGCTGCTAGCCCATGTTCCCAGAGGGGTTGGTCACAAATGCCAGACGCAAGGCATCAAACTTCTTCTTGTGGATGCAAGCTATTTTTAGTAGCACTTTAAAGTTCAAGAACAGTGATATGATTCTGAATCTATCTCCATGTTTGGTACTCTGACTGTCAGCTTCTGCAGGGTGGTGAAATATGGAGTGGTCTAAACATGCTGACATCTCTGCCACCCCTTGAAGTGGTCACAGTTAAGTAAAACAAGAAGGACAGCTTTGGGGAAGCTGGTATCCATCTGGTGGTATTGTCAGTAAAACTGTGAATTTATTTCCCCATTAAAGTCCTCAGTCTTGCATGACTCAAAATTGGTTTTTTTCCCCTAACACCAAGTTTCATCCCAGCTTCATTTTTTTTGTCAGCCTCACCATTACAAGTCTCTCATTCCCAAAGGAGATTCCCTGACTGGCTGCACTTCTAGTGAATCAGGATAGGATACTGTCTTTCTTCAGATCTTATCAAATGTATTACTATTATCACAGAGGTATGTCATCTGAATAGTTATGCAAATAAATCTCTCCTCGAGGGAGTTATTTTCAGACTCAATTGTTCCTGAGGAAGCAATACTAATGTGGTAGAAAGGTCTACTGATGGGCCTGTGTGTATTCCAGACCTCTTCAATCAGTTGGCCTATTTCAATCCAGTTAAACAGTAAGAGCCCAAAAATGCCAAGCTTATAGATGTGTTTGGAAAATACAAGTGACCAGGCGCAAGGGAAACTCCATTAGTTGCCCACTGAGGGAAAGGCAGGGAGGGGAATGTAAAATTTAGCATCGTCAGATAATTACTGTCAACAGAGGCTTTGGAAGTTTTGCCTCACATAACTATTTCTTAGTTATCCTCTTTAAGAAGAATGAAAATTTCAAGTACTATAGCAAAATTGAACCACAACCATACACTGCAGGTATTCAACCCAATGATAAGTGATGCTCCTTCTCCTTTTTCCCTACCATAGCAAGGTGGTGATTTCCTACTACTCACAAAGTATTCACCTTATTCTGCGTCTTAGCAGCTCCATCTCACCAAAGACACAGTAATTATATAAATCTACTCAAGAATAAAATTAGATTGGACCTGTGCAACCTCTGAAAGCCAACACCTTGAAAAAAAATCAGAAAAATATTCTAGCAAAAGAAACATGTAATGTCAACGATAATACAAGCAATCTTTTCTGCTTATTTGTCTTCTGTCCTAAATGTGGAAGTTTAAAAAAAAAAACAGTGCCATCTGCCAAAGCTAGTCCTAACCCCCCCAAGACAACCTTGTGGTCGACAGCTTGCCAGTGAAGAGGGAGCAATTTGCAACAGCAATCAGTATCAGGAGGCTCTCCACTGGGCAAAATACATTACCCAGGCAAAGATCCACAGTGGCAGCTGTCTGCAGGCACAGATTACAGGAAGCAGGGACTGCTCTGCCTGCCTGGCACCTCATGTAGCACTTTCTGACAGCAGACCTACTCCTGCCAAGCTCTTTAGAAACAGGGTACCGGAATTTTGGAGAGGAAGGTTACTAAAGGGATGGATCTTCAGCACAAGGAAGGACATCGACCCGTTGGAATGAGCCCAGAGGAGGGTCGTGAAGATGATCGGAGGAAGGAGTGGAGCACCTCTCCTATGAAGAAAGGCTGACAGAGCTATTCAGCCTGGAGAAGAGAAGGCTACAGGGAGACCTTACTGTGACCTTTCAGTAGTTAAAATGGGCTCATAAGAAAGAAGAGAACAAACTTTTTAGCAAAGCCTATAGCAATAGGACAAAGGCTAATGGTTTTAAACTAAAAGAGAGTAGACTTAGACTAGATATAAGGAAGAAGTTTTTTACAATAAGGGTAGTGAGACACTGGTCCAAGTTCCCCAGAGAGGTGGTGGATGCCCCATCCCTGAAAACATTGAAGGTCAGGTTGGATGGGGCTCTGAGCAACCTTCCAGTTGAGGATGTCCCTGCTTATTGCAGGGTGATTGGACTAGAAGAACTTCAAAATCCCTTCCAACTGAAACTATTCTATCATTCTGTGAAAATATTTGTCAATACCTGCAGGATGCTTTTGAGTTAAAGAGATAAACAACTGCAAAATTCATGTCACTGAAGATCAAGGATGCCATAGAAGTACAAGATATTCACTCTTAGTCACTTGTTTCCACATGTTTTTCTGAAATGAAGATACTGCAGTACTTCTCAAAAAAATAAGAATAGTCTCAGTCTCTGTTCCTCTATGCTTTCAGGACTGCCTTGCTTTTTTCTTTCATGAAAAACAGTGCCACGAAACTAAGTTTAGGTTTAACTTGTGGCCTCCAGCCCACTCAAACACCCAAGGTTGCTACGGAAAGCAACTGACACTGAGATGCCCAAGACCATACACAGATTGACACTAGCACCATGGTTGCTGAATCTGGTCATCCTCATATCCGTAATTGTTTCAAGGGTACAGCAACAGAGCCACAGAAGAAAACAAACTAAGAACACTTAAGCAACTGCCCAATGAGCTTGAAAAAGAGAGAAATTCGTAATGCAGGGGCAGACTTTATAACTTTATACAGTGAAGATCCTAACTGCAAACCTTGAACTTTTACTGGGTTGTATATGCAATCCTCCCATGAGGAGGAGAAAAAACACAGGACTGAAAGGTGGGATGCCTTTTGGGGATGTTTGGTAGTTAAAAGATTGGTAAGTCATGCTCAGGACATCTTTGTTAGAAGTGAACACAAACTGGCCAAATCCTTGGCGTACAAGCCAACGAATCAAGAGAAATAGAAAGTAGACACAAAATTCCCATCTAGTTTAAGTCTATTGTTATTAATGTATTATCATTTTGTGGCTTTAATTTAAGCAGAACATTTTGTTTATTTCAATAAGTTCTCAAGAGATCTAATTTTAACTCCACATTATACAATATTACTATGCTTTTCTACTTGTTTTGCCTCCAAACAAATGCATGGCTCATTTCATAGTCCATGGACATACAAATGGAAATTGCCTTCCATCACAACAGCTAGCAGACTTAGTGAAGGAAATAATAGACCATGTTTTCAGATTAATTAATGCATCTACAGAACTGGTCCTTCCTGCTCCCACCACACTACTGCCTGGGCTCCCTGGTACCGCCCAACTGTTCAAGAGATGTTTAACAGTTTCAGCAACACCTGTTGTATTATATCCAAGCTAAGGCACAGAAAAAGATGAGAGTCACATGTGGGAGAGAGGGGGAAGGTGTTTCCCACTTTCTTCTTCTGTTAACTTTCATTCTCCTAGAATTAGAAAAGCCCATGTTTCCAGTGAAGCTCCTCAAATTATCACTGCTCCTCAAGTGCTATAAACAAGCTGGAGCATTTCATATGGGCCAGGGAAGGTCCCTAGGGATGTACAGGGAGCCCTGGATCTTCCGGAGGAGTGGGGAGGGGTATGAAATGTTCCCATCTCATGTCTAACACTGGGAAAGGTGCAAATACACCCCGTACACCAGAATTCTGGCCAATGACCAGAGCTGTGTTTGCTGCCCAAACACAGCTTTGATCCCAAGGCAAGGCACGTAATCATATACTGAGTCACACTGGCACTTTTTATGGCTCATTGAAGTTTTCTGACTGCATTCATCACCACAGTCTTTGGAGGAGGAGCAGAAGTCCCCCAGTTGGAGTTTTACACAGAAACAGCTCAGAACAAAAAGGAATGGGGATTTCACTGCATGCTTGGTTAAAAGTTTGCTCTAGGAAATGAAAAGCAGACCTGCCTCTGCTACTGTACAGCCACTGAGACTACCATAAAAAAAAATTCTGACAGTGTAAACTTCCTCTCTTGCTTTATGGATCTTCAAATGAGCATATGTATGTGTATTTATATATAGGTATAAATATATAGAGACATATACAAATGTTTTTATCTCAGTGAGGTTGGAATATTGCTCTAAAATACTTATGACGGAAGGATCTCTGGATGTTAATCACCCAATTCTGTTGACAGGCAAGTGCGTTTCCTCAGTTATTTGTGCAGTTTCACTTCTGTCATGTCCTACACCTTATCCTGTTAGAAGAGAAAGCCAAAAGTAGAGACCTGCAATGGTCCCAGGACTCTTGTTCCTCAGACTGCAAACCTGTTAGCACTTCTGAGAAACATTTTGCTGTTACATGCTTAAATGAAATGCGTTTGAAATGAGAGCCCCTTAAGGATTCACACGGCTTCCCAAAAGGGCCATTATTGGGAAATAGAAATATGTGCTGATCTGCCTGCAGGAAGGAGGATAAATGCTTTGTGAAACATTACAGAAAGCAGTAAGCTTCACGTCCATGTCAGGCAAAAATGGAGGGCAACAACTTCATTAGCATCTAATTCATGCAAAGCATCCAGCAGCTTATGCAGGGCATGGTATGTAACGCTGGCCTCATTTTGAGATCCGTGTTATGAAAAATTATCTTCTTATGTTTCTTCACTATGGTACAAACGGTTAGCAGACTTGCAGTGAACTTTTGCTGCTATCTCAAAGCATGCCACAGTGGCTGTCTTCTTATCTCTCAAAGGACATTTAGGTTGGCTCCTGAACAAAACCACTAATGGTAAAGAACACAATCACACAGTACTTTCATCATGATCATCACACTAAAGTTACCATTTTACTAATTTTATTCACCAAAGATGAAACACAATCTGTTTATGCACCTAGGCAACTTTGATTTTGTGCGAAGAGAAGTGTCAGTTTGTTCCCACCAACAACAACCTGTAGATGTTGTGGATTTCAGAGCTTCCTCGTTCCCTTTTATCATTTACTTACATTAAAGGATCTGCTTTGAGTACAAGTTTTTAGCTTTGGGGCAATTTCTGGAAGAAAAAAAATGATTTAAAGGCACAAAAGGGACCACCTGGCAAGGACAGATTAAAAATTAACATGGAGAGTTTGACCCAACATGTCCCTGAAAACAAGAGTCACGTAATGAACCATCCCTTAGGATGAAAACAAATGTTTCATAAATGTGGAATTGAAAATATCAAAATAGAATTAAAGCAAGGGAAGCATTAGAAAAAATAGAGAATATTACTAATGGCAGAGTCTGTTAATTTTAAAATATGTTTCAACTGGCTGCTTGATAAATGGGGTGGGTTTGCAGGTGACAAGGACATGGCTCACAGGTCAGGCACAAAAAGTTACAGTAAATTGGGTTACACCAAGTTGACTCCCTCAAAGGCAGAGAAGCCCTGCAGAGAGATCTTGACAAATTGGAGGGCTCAGAAAACACCAAGCTGTATCAGGGGATATTTAGGCTCTATACTAGGAAAAGGTTTTTCATGTAGAGAGTGGTTGGGCACCAGAACAGGCTCCCTAGGGAAGTGGTCACAGTACTAAGCCTAACAGAGCTCAAGAAATGTTTGTACAACACTCTCGGGCACATGGTGTGATTCTTGGTGCTGTCTTGTGCAGGGCCAGAAGCTGAATTCAATTTTCCTTGTGGGTCCCTTTCAACTCGGAATATTCTATAATTCTATGGGTTTTTCCCCTTTCCCTGCTTTAAACAGAAAAGTCAGCAGCCCACCTACACTCCAAATGCTCTCCTAAAAAGGTTAAATCCAGCTACTGTTAAAATCTGTTTCATAGCAACTTCTCTCACCTGACTTTCTGAAGTCATTACAGAACAAATCACCATGCCCTGCCAACTGAGCAGTACAAGTCAGGAAGGTTGTAATGTGGAAACTACTTTGAGCATTAAAAATCAGTCCTCAGGTCTTGCTTTGCAAAGTTGATGTAGAATGAAATTGATACACAGTTTTACTGAAGTTGCAGTTCTAAACTGTAACCTGAGTTAATTTTTCAGTTCATGGACATAACACACATCTCTTCTTAAGCAGATATTATTTTCATTTACTTTGAAGAACTTCATAGAATTCCAGGAAAATTCAGGTGGGAAGGGACCTTAGAAAGTCTCCAGCACAATCTTCTCAAGCCAGACTTGGCTGTCAGGTGAGACCAGGTTACTTAGAACTTTGACCCCTTGGAGATCAAAAACCTCTAAGGACAGAGACATGGCATGATCTCTTTGGGCAATCTGTTCCTTGGCTGACTGTCCTCATGGGGAAGAATTTTTTAGCAAAATTATGAGAAATATTGCTTCTTGTATAAAACCTGTATCAGAAGGTATTTGAGTATATTTGCTTCATAATGGCTGGGTTTCTCTTCATTAATTTATTCATTTGTGTAGTTGCACTATTAAGGAGCTCTGCCAGGTGAAAATGAGGTTGGACTCTGATGATGAACACATGGCTGAAATGGTCCTGTGCTGCAGTTAGAAATAGGTCATCTTGGAATACCTTCCCATTTTTATCTCAGCTAAAATGAAACAAGTTTGTCAACATTCCAAAGGCTGAATTTTACTGAACATGTTATAACATTATGTAGTGTAAGCTGAAAAACAGGGCAGGAAAGAAGTGGTTATCATGAAATTTGAGCCAAGTTTTTCCCAGTGAGAGGTTGGCCTGTGGAGGCTGTGAAATCCACCTTCTTTCTGGAAAGGAAGAGATGGGAACCTGGTCAATCAGGAGTACCTATACATTTAGTCACCAAACACACGCCTTACTCCACACGACAGGTTTAAGTTGCCATGTTGTAATGACTGTAAATTCACTGATGGATTGTTTTTTTCCTCCACCACACACTAGAGACAAGTGCTGTGCCAAGACAAGTGAATCCATCGTGCAACAGGGATTAACATTTCTACTGGGGACAAGGACTTCAACCGTCTCCGTGACAGGGGGCTTAACATTCCCATGTTGGCATTTCAGATAGGCCATAAAGTAAAACTTTACTCCAAATATGTGATCAGTTACAGTTGCTGATTTCATACTCCACAGTTTAGGCACAAGTAATGCAGAAGGACTTTACCAAGTATAGCTCTTCTAACGTAATTTCATAGAAAACTGTCTAAAACCCACTTGGACTTAATCTTGGTGCATCATTGAATATGTCAGCATTTAAATGATCCAACAGTTCAGAGAAAGGCCTTTTACAGCAGTGAATATTGTCATTTCTTATTACAGAGCACCAGCATATGCTCTCAAACATGAGACTGGCACCAATCACGTGGTCTGCTGAAACAGTATTTCCATCTTGGGACCACTATCACTCAAGGAGAAAATACACGACATTAATCTGGTTTCTGCTCTTCCTGCACATATTGTTCAGGAGCAAAATGTGTCCTGAATGGCATCTGTTCCTTCTCTTCCTTGGTAACATTAGAAGCAAGGGTTTGTTTCAATGGATGGATACAGGGAAACAAATGAACCCACAGCTTGTCCCTTATGACAGTACTTCTGCCACAGATACTGGGGAATTTAGCAGAGACAAAGTTCTGGTACAAGCCAACAACTTTTTTTCCCCCCAAGAGACCACATGTTGACATCTACTGCATTTACAATTTCAGCAGGTCATGGTGGAGATAACACAAGGCCTTTCAATGAGAAAGCAGATGGTATAAATGTGTTGTTGGAGTTGCTTGTCACACCAATAGCACCAGGCATTTGTCCCACTAATAGCTAAAGAAAGGGCAGGACGGCAAGAACTGACTTCTTACAGCACAGCTTAAAAAAAAAAAAGGACGGAGTAATGTTTCATTAACAACATCTCATGTAAAATGCATTCATTACCTTGTTTCTCACTACTGACACTGCAGTTCAGCAAACTCACAATAAAGCCTACAGTTTCAGAGGTAACTTGGCCACAAACAACAGCTTCCCAGCCCCAGTTTTTATAGACAGGCCATTAACTTGGTAACAAGTTAAAACATTTCATTTTTAGATTTGACCATATTTTGGCAAAATGCATGAATATCATAAGTTCTTTTGTTCTGCTTATCATAGGAAAACGTATAAAAGCCTTTTTTTTTACACTTATAATTGGTTCTTGTCAGCTGTTACTCTGTAATGTGGTGAGCACTCCTGGGAGGGCAGGGGATGTGAAATCAATCAGGATTCTTCACAGTGCCAGTAGTGAAAATTCCTGCCATCTGTATGAACTCCTGAGGCTTTTTGTTTTCTTTGTTGTGTCTTTTAGAAATCATTACAAATTCTGCAAGGCACAGAACTGAAACACACAGAACTTACATCGAGGCAGAAGAAGAAAGAAGCATGCTCTCCATGTCAGGGCAAAGGCCATACATTTCAGACTGTATATTGCTGTAATGATCTGGTTTTATTTTTAAAATCTTTCATTAGATTACTCATATCCTTTAAACTACCTTTTTTCCCTACACAATTATAAACTGATGTACTGCTTACACATCAATGGTGAACTGCATATTGTGTCTTTGGCAGGAACCATATTTCATAACTTTTCCTCAAGAAATGAGTGATAAAACACTGCTGTCACTGAATAATATAAAAATGCAGTTTATTACCAGCCTTACTACCTACAATTATTTCTACTAGTAGTGCAGTGGTAATTTACAGACCAGTGCTGGCAGTTATGGGCCAGATCACCGGCCCACTAATAAGCCAAATACACAAGAAAGTTCACAGATAGTAATGACCTCACGTTTTGATCTAGGCTCAGCATGAATGCACAGTTCAGACGTATAAGATGAAACAGTTCTGAGAGTAGCAGCAATTCATATAGATCCAGACACCAAAATAAATGAACAGAAGAAAAATCAGAGAGAGTGCAAATACTGCCACAGCACAACATTTTCATCTGCACATTTTCTATTTGATGGCATTAAAATGGTAACTCTACCTTTCAGCCCTTTCTCATATATAACTTTGTTTCTGTGCTTCTGCTGATTTGCACACACAAATGTAGGAAGATGGACAGGGGAATTCCCTCACCTTCTAGCCTAAGACAACTGTAGAAAATGCAGCCTTTGCCTTGCCCCCTACATTCCTATACAAACATTTTGAGAGACCCGCAGATGTTAGAAGACAACTTCCATTAGATTGGTATGGCATTTGGTTACTTCATTTCAAACCCCCAAATCTTCTGACTATGATGAGCAAACAAACATGTCAACAAGGAGGGAAAGGGCTGAGAGCACTGCTCCATTCAGTGGCTGCACCGGTCACCAGGGTTTGGAAGACATCATAAACTTTTAAATGATGTGTGTGATCACCTTTAGCCTCTCTTACGACTTTTCAAGACAAAGATATGTAGATTAATTGAAATGTAAACTGAAAAACTTCTACAAGTCTTGACAACACAAAGACCACTATTTTTTCCTTCACTTCCATGCTTGCAACTCTGTATCTTAAGGTCTTGAACTTTACCATCACCTTGCTTTTCTCTCTTGATTCCACTTCCCTTTCAGATTGCTGTATTCATAAACAGTCATACCTTTCATTCTTCCTTTTGCACAAAAGCATGACCATGGTGCACTACTCTCAAACTGATCACAACTGAACGTCAAGTCACACAGTAATTTCAAGCTGTAGCTCATGATTGTTTGTACATTCAGCATCTACAGTCTCTCTGCTCTCCATTTTGATTTAACATTTGGTTCTTGTTGGCCCATACAGTTAATCTTGTTGCTCTTAAATACAGTAGCATCTCTCTCTGCAAATCCTGCCATCTGGAACAGTTCTTTAGTTATGTTTCAGCAAATCACTTGCTTGAAAAAATCTGGAAGCATATCTTGTCTCCCCTTGCTTGAAACGAAATTCTTTTCTTTATCACTGAGAAAGTGATACCACTGCATATACGGCAGGTTTGTCCCTCAAAGCCAAAGTACTCCTAAATTTACTGCTGTCGTGAACCACCCTCTTCAAAATTATGGACACATAAACCAAAACCCAGGTCTTTAAGATTGGGTTCACCTCTTTTTGGTCTTTTGTTGTTTGTTTTTTTTTTAAACAGACCATATGACAAAACCATGAGGCATCTGGGGATACAGTCTGCATGAAATCTTTTACACAAAATAAAGCTGTCTTACTGTCTTAACCATCCAGTATTGGGTGTTCCTCAAATTACTTGAGATTACAGAAACAGACTCCAAATAAACAGCAAAAGTCACTTATTTGTGTCATCAACTTTGAAAACATTTGCTTGAAGTAGAGCAATTAGTAATCTGTCAAACTAATTGTGAAAGCTGGTAACTGCTGCTGATATATTGCCTGGTATTAATCTCCTGTTACAGAATAAAAAAATAGATATTACATATATAACATATATTTCTGTTCTTTGTGCCTTAGTAGCTGTCTCTTTCAGGACTCAGTATGCTACCAGAATTTTAATTGAACAGCTCTCACTCTAACTTCATTTTCCGGTAAACATGACATTATAATAATTCAGAATACATAATTAGCCCTGGCTTTGGAGAGATAACAACATAACCTTAGAATGGCAATGAAGGATACAGACAAAGGTTTATGGTCAAGATTCTCAAGAGGTGAACCCTCTGTGCATTAGGCCGAAGATTTTTACTCAGCCATAACCTGAAGAGCTGATTTTAAAGAGAGTATCTGCTGTCCTGATGAATCAGGAACTGAGGACCATGAAACACATTCAATACAGGTATGACCAGCTGTCACAGGGGAACTACAGCAGCTTTAAGCAAATGACAGAAAGGTATGGGATTCCAAGCCCTTTTCCTGGCTTCCACAGGTATTTTTTTTATCATATGCCATTGTTCTCCAGTTAACCTGGACTTTTACTGGGGTGTGACTTCAAATCATGGCCATGGAGATAGATCCACATGTGAGTTATCACACTGCACAGGTCCAGTGACGCAAAGAGAAAGAACCACAGTAAGAGAAAAGAGATCTTTTTCTTTAAGGCAGCATGTCCTGCCATAGGTGCTGAGGTGCACAGCACAGTCAGATCTTTTCTGGAGAACTGCTCCATCCTGCCTGGTTCTGCCTGGTGACCTCGTCAAGGGCAAGCACCTTGTGCCAGTGTGTGTGTGGCCCTGGCTGAGATCTGATGTAGGACTGCAGAACTTTTCAGCTCTTTCTATGGAGTCTTTAGGGCAGGCTGAACTTGTTTTTCTCTTCTGTGCTTTTAAGAGATGCATTCATTTTTAGAAGTTAAAATGTTAACTTGATTTCTCTTGCAGTTATGGTGCCATAACAATGGCTAAGACACTATATTAGGAGATATATTTTCTAATTTAGTTTATTTTATTTTCTTACATTTTATCTTATCTCTGTAAATCACAGAACATATGAATCACTTAGCAGAATATGACTATCCCCGGTCTTAAATACAAGAACTAGAAGAAGGAAAATAAAACTCAGAAGTTTCTTTTCTGCTATGGTTGCAAAATTTAATTTAGAAGAATGCCAGTCAATGAAATACAGCTGCTGTTTTTACCCTTTGGGCACACAAAATTTATCATTAAAACTTACAATTAGATAAAGGATCTGAAAGCAATACAGATTTTAAGATGGAAAATTCTTCTCAGGGAAAAAGCCACAGCATCAGTTTAAAGCTAATCACAGCCTGAGATCTGCTAGAAAGAGAGCAGTACATAGGAGGGCAGCAAAGTAATGAAGAGTCCTGGTCCGGGACCCTTGTACGTGTACAGCACAGTTACAGTAAGTTCTATTAACACCTGACCTAGACCACTGCCTATAGGATATGTGAACACCTGTACTGCAAAAGATACTTTTTGCATAGGCACACAAGGCAGGGCAGCCGCCTTCGGAAATCTTGGCCTGGAATACACTAGAAAGTGCAAACAATAAGCCTTCCCTGGAAATCCTCATAGAAGGTATGTGCAAGCAGTATTACATATATTTTGCCTTGATTCTAAGTTTCTTTGATATCACAGGAAGATCTCTTCTGGGAATTATAGCTCTATGTTTGGCATGCTTGTACATGCTTTAGAATTAACTTGCAAATACATTTTTACAAATAGAGCTACTTTTAATTGCTGTTTATAGAAAAAATATTGTCACTATCTGAGAGTCAGAAACTATCCTTTCCCTTGCTTTTAACTACTATCCTGATCCATTACACAGCTATTCTTCCCAAGGAACAAAATCCTAGCTCCTCAATTCCAGCTCTACACTGGAAGGAGTAGTTCTTCATCAGACATGAAATGGGAAAAGGCATGAATTGATGTCACTTGAACCGCACAGACAAGAGAGATGAATTAATGTAAGTATTTGCTGCTCTCAAGGCAGTAAATTTCAGTCTGGCTGAACACAAAAAACCACAACGCATTACAAAAACCAGCTGACTGTTTATTTTCAACTGCCAAAAAGCTGCTCAGGATGCACCAAGAGAGAATTTCTGCAGCCAGAAAAATGATTTCTGATAATGACAAGAGGAAAAGAAAGGAATCCCTCCACCCCCATCCTGGCCACCCCAAGCTTAAAAATACCTAAATGTTCTAGTATTAAAAACAAAGATGAAATCACATTGAAACCCATTAAAGACAGATTAAATTAGTAGATTGCATGTACTTATTGATTAAAAAGATGCTATTTGGTTACTTGGGAATTACTTTAAAATGCATATTTTAAAATACTTTGGTTGGTCTTTCTCATATCTTGCTTATGCTTCTTCCCAAGTATCAAAACAATAGAGTTTAAGTTAGGGTTTTGTTCATGTGCTGCATGTAAAAGTTTATTTCAATAACCTCACTGAAAAAACACTGCAACCTTTTTGTTAGGAACACATCTAAGGAGAGCATTTTCCTTTATTGCAGCCAAAGATAATGTTTTAAGCCATTCCTTTTTAAAAAATCTATTTAAAAGAAACACCACAAATTTTATCGGAGTCTTCTACCCATAGTGCAGTATTAGAAGGTGTCTGACAGTGGCTCCATGTTCAAATCTGAAAGCCTTGTATGAAGGGAAGGAGACCAGAAGAAAATGGGAAGAATACTGCATCCCCTAGAAATTCTGGATCTGAGCCTTGCATCCACTCGTACCAAAGCGTGAAGAAAACCACAAATTTCTCCTTTAAGCTTTGTCATTCTAGGCTTGTCTTTACAAATACGTGGAAATATTTAGGCATTCAAACAACATACCTTATGCAGGGCACTTCCACTGCACAAGCATGTTCTTGGCAAGTTCAGCAGTGATTGTACACTGGGTGATTAAATGGAGCTGGCCAGAAGGACCCCAGGCAGCGCCAACCCACTTGAGCTAAGTGCAACATGACAGTGCCCAGAGCCATCATGACTCTGGGCAGAACAGTGAGCTCAGCCTTGCAGCAATCCAGTTCTGACAAACAGCATCTTCAAAGCACATAAATAAACTTTGCTAGTAATTATACATGTATTTATAATGCATCCTTCCTCCAGGAATCACAAAGTGCTTTACAAATATCAGCCCATTCTCTGTAAGAGACTTTTTGTTTAGCAATTCCAGGACTGCAAGTACAATTGGCAGATGACATTTCACTTGAATGAGAGGGACTTCAGTGGCACCATGACTTGCTGGTTAAATAGAACTACTCTGTCTTTCTTCAAACTAGCATTTAGACACAATCCCTGTGCTTTTTGAATTAATAAAACAACTGAAGTCTCATCTCTGGCTTAAAGGCTGTTGGCTAGGTTGAATGAAAAGGCTATTTTGCTAGAATTGATAACAGCTGGGAATAAGAGTTATCTCACAGTAACATCTGGGAACACATGAATACCCTGGTTTCCATCCTGTTTTTTCAGTGGTAAAATTCAGCTGAAGCTGTATGGCTATAAATCCGAGTAGGATAATTGGACTGTGTTGCCAAACATGTTTATTCTCTTAAGGACACCTAAGCTTTAAAACTAAATGGACATTTGCATCATGATTTAGTGAAACCATAGCTGATTTCAGCAGAGCGGTTAAGACTTCAGAACTATTTGTACGGTAGGTTGGTTGCTATTGCCCGTTCTAATGCCCAGAAGATACAATTTGTCCTCAATTATTTTTCACCATGCTCAAAGAGTGTCTGATCTAAACAAAGTGATTTTTTCCCATTATCTCAATGACTAATATGTTTTCTAGCCAGCCAATCACAGGCACAAAAGCCAGCGTTTTCTTTATGACCAACACTTGATGACCTTGAAAAAAACCTGCAACAGCAGCCTGTGGGAAGTCTACGGAGATCAAAGAAACAATTCATGTTTGTATTCATTTGAATGCCATTCTATGTCTAGCACTGTCTGGAGTGATGCTACAGGAGCTGCATATTCCTAGTGTGTTCTGCAAGCACAGTGACATAGCTGCACAGGCCAGGAAACAAAAAGCACTGTGCTGCACTGAGTGCTCCATCTCTGTCAGCAAATCACCAGAAATCCCTAGAGAACAAAAATTATACTGTGTACATCTAGGTAAGTTAAATCCACTCTCTCAGATGTTCTGAAAGTATTATAAATGTGCATATTTGAGACAGAGATGGAGCACTCAGTGCAGCACAGTCCTGTGT
>NW_024582054.1:1986504-1997734 GCF_017639235.1 Corvus kubaryi
CCTGTGTAGGTACCACATCACTTATCATTCAAAATAAATTACTTCCAGGATTGTACTACAATAGAGTGCTGTTATGCAGCTGCTTAACATCAGATTTGTAGAACACCCTAAGTAATTTAAAGTGTCACAAAATTTTATTAAATTAATATGAAACTGAAGTCAGACCCACCTATAGTTTTAAAACTTTCTTATTTACAAAGTTTCTTTATGAGACCTGATATCCAAGACCTGAGCTTTATGTTTCAGGCAGGTGATTTTGCCTTTTGCAACAAGAAGTCTCTGGCCCAACCAGGCTGTTCTGTCTGGAGAGATGAGAAAAAAGAAGCCAGGCACATTGATACATCTAACACAGGCTGCTTTAGAAAGTCAGCAGTAATGAATAACTAACTGTGCAGCATTTATACTGCTCTGGGGATGTTTAAGTATTTGTCTGCCCCCATCTACCCACGCAGGACAGCCGACATGTGCCATGGTGAACAACAGGAACTTGGGGAGGACAGCTGGGATGCAATTCAGAACTATATGGGTTCTCTGGTGGAAAACAGCTAGAATCCAAGACTGGGAATAAGTAAGTCCAGCCAGAAGTGTTAACTCTCTAGTGCAAGGACAGAAAGTTTGCACTTTGCTTAGTGCAATCAATTCTGCAACAGTCAAAGAGTGCTTCAAAAGTGTATCTGGAAAAATTCCCAGATTCCACATTTGGTCCTTTAATTTAAACCTCCAAGAACAAGGGCAGCCACAGAAACAATGAGAAGGATTAAAGGACTGGTTTCCTTCTGCCTCTCCAGCTCTGTTAGAAGAGGGTGAGTCACATCCATCTTTTCTTAATCACTGAGCTACAGCCCACCTCCCCCCTTTTCTTCTCCTGTTTCTCCAAGCCTCCGCTCCCAAACCTGTCTGCTACCACCAGGCAAATACCAGAGCAGTCCTTCCCGATAGATGTGTACAGCCCTCAGTACACAGCAGTAAAATAAGCTACAGCTTCCATTCTCCATGACTGATCCTGTAACTCTTTCTGTGCTAGGCAGTTACACAATTCAGTACCCCTCATGCAAAGGAAGTTAATGCACCCAATTGAAACAGGAGGTGAATCAATGATACCATTATCACAAGTGAAGCATGACCAAGATACCAAAATGAGCATCCTTACTGTCATGCTGAAGGAATGCCTGTGCCATTTCTTATGTTCAGGACATAAAAGGATGCATTTGCAATGACTTTAGCTAATCTGCCAGCTTCTTCTCTTGTCACTGGAGAGAGAGAGGCTGCTCCAAGGTGAAAATTCAGAACAATGAAAGTTAATCTCTCTCTCTGATTTGCCTTTTCTAGGAACCTCATGTGTCATGCCTCACAGGCAAATTCATATCCATCACCCAAGTCTGAAGCTATCCCTTGCACATACTCCTTTGAGAAAGACTACAAATTTGTGATTTTCTATGTAAAACCCAGGGGAGCATGTTTTCCTGTATTTCAGGCCTCTCAAAATACCAAACCCCTATTTTAGCCTTTCATGCTTTGACAACTGCTCATGATGAAACTTCCCAAGTAGCCTGCAGATCCACTGGACACTTTTTGGACTAAGAACAAAAAAATATTAAAAATCACTACTCCAGCCAAAAATCTGAGGGTTATAAAATAATCAAGCCTTGAAAAACAGGGCTCACAAGACAGAGTAAGAAGCTCACTGTCAAACACCCATGGCAAAAGTGCACAGGATCTCCTAGCTATTATAGGTTAAATGAACACAATCTCTAGCCCCCAAAGCTTTTTCCTAGCAAAATGGAAGTGGTAATTCCATTATCACCAGAGCTAAGCAATGTGGTGCACCACCTCCAACATAGGGTAGCTTATATGCTTTGTAATAGCTCAGAAAAGTACTTGTTCTGATATCTCCAGAAACAACTGCCCCAATACAAAATTATCCCATTTTCTAATGCACTAAACATGCACCACTGGTGTACAGAACCTTCAAACAAGATTATCCTGATACATTTAAAACATGCCCACATATGGATATGTCATCAAATCCAGACTCCTTAGCCTCCTCATTTTCAGCACCATGTCAATTTTAAATGATTCTGGCTGAGCGAGATGGCAGGACGCTGAAAACCTTGTCAGCAACTGGCAGGCTCACTCCATTAAAGTACTCAATATTGCTAACATTGGTTCAACAGAACTTAAAAATTACTCCCCTGTGAAATCAAATTCATCAGGTTCTCTCTCATGCTGCCCACAGCATAGATTTCAATCCACAAAAGCACAGAGCCGAAATGGTCCCCTGACCATGGGTCATTTTGCATTCAGGGTTCAAACAAAAATAAAATTACAAGTGGAAAAATTACTGGAATCACAGAGGATAGAATTTTGACCATTAGTCAAAAATCTGTGTAAGTTGATACAGAACACAAGCTGATTCAGATGCCAGCTTTGCAATGATATCCGCAGGGAAGCCAAGGGTGGGGAGTGTGGAAAAGAGGTACCAGGTTTTAATGAAAGGTTTTTGTTGAGCTATGGCAATGTCAGCCTTCCTTACATAAAAAGCAGTTTTAAGGCTCAGAATTACACTCTCAACTCCACAGAGGGTTGCAGGAGATTAGGCAGAGACACCCAGGGCCTGTGTTTAAATGTATGTAACCACTGAACTGCATTTGGGTCCAAAGTACAAAAATGTCCTCCTGAACCTCGTAGAAACCCACTAAAAAACCCATGCATTCTCTAAAAATAGCACTTCTGAAATTACAAATTCTGAGTATTTAAGAATATCTTATCCTATCTCTAATACCAGAAAGGCTCCACCGTGCGTAGCCTTGGAAGACCGCACAAATGTGCAGAGGTGGACTACAATCAATCTGACCCCCTGCTTCAATCTTCACTTCCTAATAATCTCTGGAATCAAATGAAACCACAGATTCTCTACTTGGTTCCTCTACAGGAAGCTTTATGGTCTGTGACATGTACAAGCTGGAACAGAGAGTGTTAATGGCCCAGCTTTTAAACCTACTTATTTGAGCTTGAAAACTGCACAAGGCAAACATTTCCTTTTACATCGTCTCACAGAGTATGTAGCTCCGGGTGCCCTAAACCCCTTGGAGGCGCTGTCCTCACTGTTCATGTCAGATGCAGGAATATTATGCCTGATTTATCTCTGCATTGTTAGATCAATAGCATCAGTGATCTACTTCAAGCAAGCCTGTCTGTAGCTTGGTAAGAGTTCAAGCTTACACTATCTTTCTTCATCCAAAACATTTTGCATTCTGCTGGTGTTTAGGCTACACTCAAATACTTAGTTCTCCAGTGGGACTGCTCTACTTCTGTATGATAAGAGCTCCTTGAAGAAGAAAAACAATTAACTTCTGTGGAATCTTGGGAACATATCACTCTTCCACACCTTCCTTCTGAATTTACATACAAGTTGTAAATGGCAAAGTCACAACGAGAACCTTATGAGAAAAAAGACAACCTGGGCTTCTCAAGCCAGCGCCCCCATTGCTCAAAGCCCTTTACTCCATAAAATACTTCCTAATCCAGACATCAGAGCTCTTGTTCCAGACACCCTCATGCCTCCAGCCCTCCCTCAGCTCTCTCCATCCCTGGCCTCCTCCAGCTGGTCAATGTGGCCTGATAAGCCCACTTTGATCTTCTCTGGAGTGCTTATAGTGGTGGTCCAAACATTAAGAGTCAGTCTGCTGCTATGAAGAATCCACCACGGCACAACTTAGAGAGCAGAGAAACAGAAGAGGGAGCCAACCTGAGAATTCTCCATTGACTGATGCCATTGCAGTCTGGAGAGCAGGACCAAGAAGAAAGCAGAAGGTGCACAGCTGCAGATGTAATTGGAGGCATTACACTTGCAAGACCAGAAGCTGGGATATGACTAATGCATCCAAAAGTTGGTGGATGTCCTGAAGGTAGCTTATACTTTATTCTACCTCTAAGCAAAAAAGTAGGCGGCAGAGGGAAGGAATGATCACAACCACCTGTTCTCCTTTACCATGGCAGCCCCTTTTATTTTCATAGGGTACTTTTTGCCAGCACAAGAATCCTCCCTGTTCTATAGCCTGAGGATTAGAGAGCAGCCAGGCAGCTTACACAAATGCCTTATTTTGAAGCAAGTCTCCATCACTTCAGAATCTTCTATTACTTTCTCTTTTTTCTTTCTTTCTCTTCAGTTCTGATGAATTATTTTCTTAATGGCATACAGCAAAGAATTAAAGTCATTATCAAGAGACAGATAACATCTGGAAAGTGGTATACATCATACTAAACAAGCTTTGCAATGGATTCCTGCTCTACTCATCTTGATTTATTTGTATATATTTGATCAGACAAGTGTATTTTATTCTGTATCCAGGCCAAAGTTTTAACATGATGTATAAAGATAGGTAGCTAGCTAGGTGCTCATCAAACCTCAAAAACAAAATTGGTCAAACCATGCCAAATGCAATTGAGTCAGAGGAAGCTGGAAGCAAAAACTGCACAATGGCAGAGCAGTGTTCATGTTCTGAGTCACACAACACAAAAGGCACTTAAAATATAATAAGACTTCATCACTTGCAAGATGGAAGGCAGTCCGGCTTTTTTTAATTATGCAAGCATTGTAATACATAGGCAATGAAAATCGACAGTTTCCTGACCAGTGAACTTTCTGTCTCAGTAAGTAAGGCCTCTTGCATTACTGTAAAGTAAATGTGTGGTCTAGTTCCAAGATCTCTAAAAAGCAGTTGGTTGTGTTTTCAGGACAAAGCATACAACAGCTGTATAGAAACCCCCTTCCATGAGCAATACACCCAGAAACCTGGAGCCTCTATAGATGTGTGTATATGGAGACTTCAGTGGCAATAGCATCTGCAGGTAAATGGCTGGATCTACAGAAGGCAAGGCAGTAAGTCCAACATACTTCTTTTTCTCTTTGAGAGTGAAGGAAGATTGATTCAGCATTTCACAGAGGCAGTTCCATCCTTTCTGTTGCTGAAGCTCTGTCAGCAGACACTGGAAGATACGTGCCAAACAAGGAAGTCCAAGTGCACTGCATTTCCCCAGCTTGTCATATCCCACAGTCCCTGCAACCCTGTGGCTGCCTCTTCTCCAAAGGACCTTCTTTCCTCAACCACTTCCACTCGATCACACCAGTGTCCTTATCACCTTGTACCCACAGCCACTCCACACAAACAAACCAATACCCCAGGACACTTATCTAGAGGTAGTGTCAGAAACAGAAACAGATTTTTAACTAGAATCATAGGTCTATTCAGCCTCCAGATCTCCAAGAGAAATGCAATCTGATACAACACATTGTAACAGAGGTAGTAAAACAGTAGAGTTATCCCTTCAACAGCTGAAAACTTTGATGGGAGAAGCGCTACTGTGCCCACCCTTTTGGATATTTGAGTCTGTATACTTGTTTGGACTAAAATGTCAACAAGTTACTTTCTCTGAGAGAAATTGGAAAATTGATTTTATCCCAAAACAAATACCCCTGGTACATGACAGGCACTGTTAGGCCAACTCAGAATTTAAAAAAAAAAACCAGCAGCGCCAACTATTTCTCATCCTTCATTCTGTGAAAAACTGCCACAATCAGAACGACTTGAAATAAAAACTCTGGACAGAGCTGCACTGTTTTAACCATCCTAATTCTCTAGTGGCCAACACTTCTCCATGTTGTGAGATGTGGCTTGATATCTCTGCATTTGGACAGTGAAATGCTACTTAGTTTGCCATGTATGCATAATTTTTCTTGGGTAAAACAGCCGTAGAGGTTTGGATTCACAATGTTTATGAAGTAAGGAAATTTATTTCTACCAAACCCTTCCCACTGCTCTTGGCAGGACTGCTTATTAGCTGTAGCCAGTTCTGGTAGCTGCAGGGCAAACACTTCTGATTGAGACTTGAGTGTAAAAGAAAGTTTCAGATCAACTTCCTTTTTGCTGTTGAACATGATTGTCTTCCCAGAGTAAACCAGCACTTACAGCCTAGCAGTGTTCTCATCAGGAGAACTGAGCTTGATCCTTGAAGCCTCAGGGAAAAGAAATCTTCCTGACAATGAGTAAGTGTCTCTTTTGCAACAGACCTGTGTGAATTCTGAGGAACAGCACAAAAAACCCAACAAACAAGCACCGTTTACTAATAGCAACTTCTTTTAGTGCAATTCACTTCCCAGTGAGCCTGTGTTGCACAGATGCAGCCTCAAAACCAAACCTGCAGAAACACACTTCCAAGTGCAGATAGATTAGAGAGATGTGGGTCCAACCAGTGTAACCATACCTCCACAGGCTTCTTTTGCATCAGTGGCAATGCTACAGACAGAAGTGCCCATTGCACAGCAGAAACTGTGCCCATCTCATACAGCAGAGCACTTCTTGTCTCATCTGGGTGAGAACAGAAGGAACAGCCACTCCATTCCCCTTGCTTTCACCGGTGCCACCACACTGAGTCTGCTCCACAAGCCAGCCACAGGCCACTCACCGTGTGATCCATATTCACTTGTATTTCTACATGTAAAAACAGACCTTACACTGCAAGTGGTACATTTTCAACTAGAATGTTCTTATTTTCTAACAAGATTTTAAGACACAGATACATGTTCATGTTTAAGACAGATTTTTCAGCTATGGGTCAGGTCAGGTCAGTAGATAGGGCCCAGTTTTAAAATAAGGGCAGGCTTTTCTCCTCTACAGAAACTTCATAAAGTTTCCCTGCTAGCACATCAATACCTACTTTATACTTTCTTTGACCCTACAGTTTTACTACTCACCTGAACAATTACTAAGAATCAGTGAACTTTTCTATTTCAGATTTCAATACAACTTCACCAAAAAGTAACCTGTAACTTTATAGTAATTAACTATTGGGTTTTGTACTCTACTTTGTATCTTACCTCACTGCTCTGCCAGATGCATGTGTGCAAGAACAGAGGCTAGGGACTAGAGGCATAGAGATCATCTTTCTTGTGATGAAAAAAATGCCAGAAACTGAAATATTTCAAGGCTCTGCATGCACAGTTAATGAAATAATTAGACATATTTCCCTTTCAGAAATTCCTACCTCATATCAGTCCTCGGTTCCCACGGAGGTACTCTACATTAATGGTCGAGTCTGATTGGAGACTGTGTCTGGCCCCAAGACTTCCTCCAAACTCTTCCCCTCACAGCCAGCAGGCTCTAAGTAGCTCCACACTAAAAATGCTTTTCCAAGACTGAACGTTCCTCCAAGAGAAGGAAAGGGACTTGGCATGCCTTACCAGCACAAGCTGATTCCTGGCACACCACGCTGGCTGGGCCATGCAGGTGACCACCTGTGCTGAACAAGTTCGCACAAATGGTGTGAGAGGCCAGAGAACAGGAGAAAATGGATTAAGATGACATTTAGGTGTAAGCTCCTCAACAACCTAAATGCCCTCAAAAAAAAAAAAAAAAGAAAAAAAAAAGAAAAAAGAAAAAAAGTTAAGGGAAGAAAGAAAATCAAGAGTCTGGATGGTCCCTGGTTAATGTTACACTCTCCTTCAACTGGCTTCTATTCTTTTAGATTCTTTTAGGGGTGCAGTTTTTTCTTTATGTTGCCAGTCTAATGCATTCAAGAAACTAAAACTGATTAACAATATGAACTGCTTTCCATCACCATCTTTTATGCAAACAAAAACTTTTTCAATCCAGGTGAGCTAAGTAATATAGCTCCAACTTTATAAGTGATAAACAGTAGCAGAGTTGTGATTTATTCAGAGGAGTCAAGGCAGGGAGATAGTCCCACACTGTTCAAGCCTGTCTCCATCCCTAAGCAAAAGATAATTATGCATAATGTGAAACAAGGGCTTTTCCTCTTTTCTAGACAACAAACTTCTGAGGACATTCCAAGCACAAGCTAAAATTTTCCTCCCCTTCAGCGTACTTAAAATTTATAGAGACAGGCAGTGATATGGATCTGTGAAAGAAGCTAGATTACTAGCTGTTCTAAAATGAAAAAAAGGAGCCCGTCTCCTGTTACAGCAAGCCCAATATTTTAGAAACCTCCAAGTGTTTGACGGAGCATCCAGAAGAGCACTGTTGGCAGGGGAAGCATAAACAAACTCTGCCTGTAAATCACATTCAGCAAAATTACATGTTTTGCTCTAGAATATGGAACTTGACTCCCTGTAGCCTTGTATCTTCTGCAGTCATTTACATCAGCATGAAGTAATATACCGATGGACTGTAGAACCACTTCTTTGATGTAGTAGCATTTTACCCACATGACATAGCCATCTCCTGTAAATGTCTGAGTTTAAAGCTCTTGTGTTGTGGAAGTAACAGTATACTCAACCTGCTGGACAACACACAGGCATATATATAGCAAAAAACCCCCAAACCAAGTACAAGATTAAAAATCTGCCTCTATATTAAAAAGAAAGTTAGTATTGGAAGAAGACACTAGACTGGACAGAGTCAGTCTTTACTAAGACTGTTTCATAAAGTTCACAAATAACATCTTCCACATGGAACAACTTAAAAGAACTCTCCATTAAAGACCATGCAAGTTTAAAGCTTGCAACTTACAGCCTGCATTTTAAAGCTTTAAATAGATGTCTAAATTACAGTTGCTTTAGCAGCCTAAATCCATCTATCAGGCATACTTTGGAATACAAACTTTAAACGCTCATTAAGTTTTCCACAGGGTCCTTCCCTCAATCAGTGCATAGAAGTTATAGCTTCTATAGCTTCTAGACAACTACTAAGTGTGACTGCTTTCTCATCATACTTCTTCATTTACCCACAGGTCTTGCATACCGTGCACTATTCACATTCTGCTCAGAAGCCTGAAGAATTAATTTCCTGCTGACTGTGTCTGTGTTATGATCACAACTGAGCCCAACTGCTTCACAAATATTAGGGGGTTTTTTGCACTGTAGCATCCATGTTTTATATATTTGTAACTGATCAAGGTAAAAACTATATCCACTGACTTTCAGGAACTCCAGTGAGAAGCATAGGACACAATCCCTCTAGTTTAAGTGTGACTTAATTTGTGGCTGTGGTGCTTAACCTTTCTGCAAACCAGGACCCAAATCTCATTCAATAAAAGAGGATCTTATAGTAACAAGTGAGGAAGTTTGGTTTAAGGCAAATGATGCAACAGGCAGAAACAGGATGCAGCTCTCCAGGGCAGCACAGCTCTCAGCTGTCTTGAACTGTACCATTTCTTCCTGCAGTCTCTTGCTTCAGTTGTTATGCATTTCTCAGCCTCTCTTCTGTACTATAAACAAGACCCAAGTATTGCGGAAAACTCAAGAGTGTAATTATCAAGTTAGAAAGACTATCACAATTTAGAAACAACAGTGGGGAATGCAGAGGCATGGAGATAACCTTTCTTCTAGCATTTCACAGTCTTTTGAGCACTGGCCTTTACAACCTTAATAATATTCTTTGGAACTACCTAGTTACCTGCATAGCAATCCAGGAGGTTCTGTGGGTTTTTTAATTGAGTAATTTTTTTAAAAGCCCAAAGATTCTGTTATGAGGCATAAAATCAATACCCAATTCTGTTTTAAATCTTGTGATATTTGCAATTGAGTTAGATAACCTTTTCCTAGACACTGCATAGGAACCCAGGGAGCTTAGGAATAAAACAGGCTTCACCTCAGTGTTGGTTTTAGACTCAGTGAGAGTCAGTTGGAGTCCTGGGCAGCAGAAGAAGGGACAGTGATGGTCAGTCTTGTGAAATCTTAGTTATTTAAATTAAAAGAATTTAAAGCATAGTGTATGGATTTCCATGTAGCTGACAGAAAAACCAAGATCTTAGCTGAAAGTCATATTCCTGCTCCAAAGCACAGGACCGCTAGTTCTTAAAATGAAAGTTCAGGAAAATATTTAAATGTGGGAGAGAAGGTATCTCTCCCACGTGACTAAAATTTTAAACACCTGAAAACACAGTCTTAACAGTTAGGAAACTCAGATCGTATATCAGTGTTTTCCAGTCCTTAACATGTTAATACACTATTGTTTCTTTGGTCTCTTCTGATAAATCTGATCTAAGACATCAGTTCTGCTCTGAATAGGGAGCTGGAGGATAACTTCTGGAGGTCCTTTCCAATTTTACAATGGGAGTTTTCGATACACAGCTCTTTACAGAGACAAATCCAACATTTTTTATAAGACCAAGTGGCATCAACACAAAGTCAAGTATTACAAGCAGTGACTCTAAAATCTAAACGTGGGATGTCACCAAATAAAACGCTGACATGCTTGAGTTCATTGAAGGCATTAATTTTCCAAAACATGGCTTTTCATTGTAGGCTGTTCTAGACGGGAATTAATCTAATTAATTAACTTCTTAAGTACCACCTTGCTAGCCAGCAACTATAGGTAAAAGTAACTCACCAAGCTTTTATGATCACTCTGTGCTCTGAATTACTGTCTGAGAAAAACAGAACTGTCTAGCATCTCAATTTATTCAAAAGACAAAACAATCCCGGAAGCATCAGATTTACTAGTCTAGTGCTGCTTCCCCAAATGCACTGAAGTTGCAATGAGGTTTGCCAATTTGTCATTAGGTTCCCTGTGTACCCTTAGAGGCAAAGTGCACTTATTCTATATGTAACTGCATCCTTAAGTTTGACTGAAATGTGCTTATCATCAGACATACTGAAGAGAATTTCAGCTTAGCTGATTTGATTAATACAAGCACCTATGCAGTTCGAAATTCAGATCAAGCCCCCGCAGCTATGGAAGTCACTATTCTCTCCTTGGGCTTGCTATAAAAAAGCAGATCATAAGGAAATGGATGGAAAGAAGAGGGATGAAAAAGAAGTGGAGGATTAGTTAATAACATACCTTCCCCATATAAAGAGGCTTTTCCATGCTCCAAAGTGCATTGCCAGATCTAGAGTTTATCTGCAGTATGAGCTAGACTCTTAAAGTTATTTTCAGAATATTAAAAACTTCTGATTTTCAGCCTTAAGGATACAGTACATTTTCTGTAAATCAGAAGATAACAGAACAAGGGAAGAAATACTTTTCCAACAAACAATAACACTCATCAGTCACAGGAGATGTATTTCATTATATTATATATATTGATGAGGGGAACTTACATACAGAGGTAGGAGAACAGTGAGGGTATACTCTGAATTTTGAATCTGGACTGCTGTTTAGCTCACTCACTTTATTACCAGAATCTTAAACTATGCCTCCTTACTGCAATTCTCTTTTCCTAGTGTCTTGGGGTGACCTTATGATGTGTATCCCATATCGCTGCCTAT
>NW_024582054.1:2002734-2068913 GCF_017639235.1 Corvus kubaryi
CTCAGAGTATATATATATATTTCTAAATTTGGCCAAACCGGAACACCTAGTGTTTCCATACAAAGGCAAGCGTGAAATGGACTAAACTCTAATCTTGGAATACCAAGAACTGTATTCTTCCCCAGTGCTATTAACTCTTTCCAAACAGAAAGATATTTAAGTACAGCAATGCAAGTGAGAAAGTGGGAGTGAGAAGAGAATACTCCATCAGGAAAAATTTTGAGGTAATGAATGAGAAGGGAAATGTCACAGTGAGGAAGCTCATCGCAAAAAAAATAGCCTGCACATTCCAAAGACAGGATTCTCTTAGGAGGATAAGTTCAAATGAAGAAAGTAGGTTGAAATGAGTGACTGACAAGCATGATGGGACGTGCAAGTACTGAGATTTGGCACTATTAATGCAAAAATGCTGAGCTCTCACTGCTACTGTGCATTACATGTAATTCCTGAAGAAGGAAAGCACAATGTCTGCTAGGTAAAGGAGAATATGCAAGGAAAGGATGAAGGAAGAAAAAAAGGTGGAGAGACATACGGCAAGAACAATATAGGATGATGACATGCTAAACAGTATCTCTCAACAGTCTAGCAAGGTTTTTGAGGATAGGAGAGGAAAAATGAATATCTTAAAATCACCTGTATTTAAAAACAAAACAGCAGAGAAGCCGTGCATGAGTAAGATACTGAAAAATCCATCTCTAATCTCTCCACTGGCAAGCAGAAAGAGTCTGGCCTGAGGAATAACGCTCCGGGCTTTATTATAATGAATTTCTGTCTAGCATTAGAAGGAAGATTCTTTACCACTGTTACATGACTAATATATTCAAGCACTGTTAAACCAAGCTATAGGACGACAGGCATCCTTTCTGCTTCTTCTTCATATTCATCATGTAATGTGTACTGTTCCCATTGTGAGTTGGGTTTCAGAAGGTGTTTGACTTCACCATAAGCATCTAGAGTGCAGTATGTGCAGCACACAGGATTTACATAAAGCATTTGCTCTCCAATATTTCTCTATTCATGTGAAATGCAAACTATTGCACTCCTTCATCATTCCTCTAACTTAAAACTCCACATCTCTGAGCCTCATCCCAGTGACACTGAAAGCATTACAGAAACAATAATCCCCAACTAGAAGTGATCCCTTTCTGCATTACCCCATTACCACTCCCTGCTATCTGAAAACTTCAAGGGCATCCAAAGCATTTGTAAGGCAGCAAATGGAAAGTCTCCACTGTGTTTAAGGAGGGATGATGGGTAAATGCAATACAAGAGTTGTGTCATTTGCACCACAGCCCCACTGCTATGAAAAGTAACACAGCACACAGTCATAGCTTCCCCCCTCCAGGCACTCCAAGCAAAATGCATTTCTGGCTATCACTTGCTACTGATGTGAATGCACAAGCCTTCTGTTTCTATTCTTTGCCCTTCTCCCCCCACACCCCTAGGTTTTGCTTCTTAGCAATAGTTTGCTTCCTGGATTTCGTAGACTTACTTCCCTGCAAGCAACAGGCAGCAACTGCAGTGCCTCTGGTAATACAGTCAGATTAACCCAGTTGGCCACTGGCTACTTAGTGATATGTGAGTGTAGAAGGCTTTGGCCTGCAGGTCCAAATTGCACTCTTTGCTGTCAGCAGAGAGCTTGTTTAGGAAGACTGATCACAGGGGGAATACCGTCAAGTGTCCCTTGCTCTGGAATAACAGGAATTCCTCACAAATCGGCAGCACAGACTGATAAATCATTAAGAATTAAACAGTCTCAGATGGCAAACTCTAGAAATGCAGCTATGGAAGAGAGGATAAGATAAGATAGGGTCTTCCTACAGAGCTACTTGGAGCTACTGGGAGGCACCTATTATGCTTTCCAGCTAGCAAAAGGTGACTGGGGCAGGGTGGGTCAGTGAGAGCGATGCAGCTGCCGGGCAATGGGTGCAGCCAGGCAAGGCCATGTAGAAAGCAGTGCTGCATGCCAGCACTGCAGCAGTGGAAAGGCAGACTTGCTGCCTTCTGTCTCACCCCAGGGCTCAGGGTTCTCTGAGTTTGCTGCTGTATGTTAATGAGAAACGAAGAAGCAGGTGTGGGGAAGAGAAAGCTGCAGAAGATACTGGAGACAACTCATGTTTTCACCCCTCTACAGGCAGCTGTCTTCCAGTTTGAAAGCTGAAAGGTAATGCAAGAGACCAGTATCAAAGGGGACCACAGTTCCCAATTTCTTTATGTGAAGTCTGGCAAGTATTTATGGTTCTCACTCTGACATGTGAGAGTGCCACTTGGAGGTAAGCGACAACCGTACTTCAGCTGTCTTCAATAAATAGACTGAATAGATAAAACCGAGCAGCTGTAAACTATCATATGTTTCAAGTCTCACCTTTTGCCTGTGCTAGGGAAAAAGAATCAAACATTTAAAGTTGCCATGGGCTAGCTATGTTGTTACATGGTGGGGTTTGTACCCACAAGAACCCATACGAAGAGTGATTGATGCCACAACATTTTAAATGAACCAAAAATATACGCATGGTTCTCAAGAGTTGGTGCTGCCACGCAGTCATAGCATATGCCATGTACAACACACAGCCTTGCTGTGTTTTATTATCTCTTTTAATTACTACATCCATATTAGCATAGACATGAAAACAACTGCAATCAGTGTCCCAGTGCCTGTAAAAGTCTCTGTTCTGCAGCAAGGTCTTAAAGTGAGGATCTCTGCCTGGTATGTGCAGATCTGTCAAATCCCATACATCTGACACAAGACATCAGCACCCCTGCCATCCGTCTGCAGTGCAGCCTGAACCTCATGCAATTAAAACCTGGCTCCTGCTCCAAGGCCCCGTGCTACAGTCAATCACACAACCAGGCCAGGGGGCCATGCATTACTACAGAAGAAAGATGCCAGGTCTGCATTTGCACAGCACCTTATACAGGGGTTAGCACCAGGGAAGGCTCCTAAGTATAAAGAAACAATCAGGGGATGTAAGACTAAAAAGGGTGCTGCTGCTGCTCACCGGAGTCCTCTCTACCTCTTCTACAAGCAAATGCCTTCCTAAAACAGCAGTAATGGTGAAGACCTCAGAAAAGCCTTACTTTAGAAATGGTGCTCAAGTGTTTGTAACATTAGCTTAGCAGGTTGCCAACTTTTATTGTTTCTTGCATCTTCGCAGGATTCACAGAGCTGCTCTCTTGAAAGCAATTAATCAGTGTCCTAAATTCCACCCACCAATGAGTCCCTGCACATAGGTTTCTTAAGAGGAAAAAAATTAAACTTTTTAATTAAGTTTTTCCATCAAAAATCCAGTCCTGCTGATAATGGTCAGGAAGGTATGCAAAGTAATTACTCACACAATCTGTTTGTCACACTCTTGCCACTCTCTTCTGGGGCACCTAGCTTTCTTCTTCCAATTCATTAGCACCCCTGCCCTGCCCACAGTGCCTCAGGAACAGCATGCCCCTGTTTTCCTTCTCTGGATTAAACAGTCCTGTACATTCACAGGTCAAGAATTTGGATGCCTTCCCCCTTGCCACAATGGAATAAGCACATCTACATTTGTTGCCTGTTTGCAGGAGCCTGAGAGTGAAGGAGGAATCCAAGCCACTCACTTCCCTGGTGAGCTTAATTAGCATGTCAGACAAAAACCAAGGGGAAGAAAATTTTATTAAGAAGCTATTTTCAAAATTGCAGCCACCTGCTAGACAGTGAAACTCTTTAGCCTTTCCTCAGACAAGGAGGGACTGCTGGGCTTGGAGCAGCCTTTGCTTCTCATCTGCCAAAGATACAGCACCAGTCAGTGCTAACTGAAACTGTGAAATTTTGTGACTTAAAGGAAAAAACCCAAAGGGAACATGATTACCTTCACTACAGTTGCTCATCTCCTTGACCCTTCAAGGGAGACAGAAATGATCAATAACAATTCTCCCACTTTATGACGACCATTTAACTTTCAATATTTGCTACAGCAGATGATGGGCATCTCAGTTTATTATTTTTGTAAGAAAACACTGTATGGTTTACCGTACAACCTGTGTTGTTCACCACTGTCAAGATGAAATCAAGTTAAATCATCAAGGCAATCTATTTGCAACTCAGCTGGTTTGACTTCATTGCTTGCAACAAAACCATTTTCGCATTAGGGAAATGGTAAGCAGGGTACTCAGACATCCCCCACTGCTCAGCATGTAGAATTTGCAGATTTTTACAGTAAAAAGTGACACCACTTCAGACCATTTGTGAAATAAAACCCATGTCCCCTCCTCCCTAGGGAGGAGGGGCTGCCATGTAGGGAATCCACAGCCCTTTGGTCATCTCTGACCCCGTTTATATGGAAAAGATTGTATCACATATCACTAAGTTAAGCAGCAACGTATGAGCTCTCACAAATAAATCCAGGGCATGCTATCACTCTGGTTATCAATAGCTACACTGAAACAATCCTCCACCAACCAAAAATAGAAGTGCCCACCTGTCAGTCTGAATCTGCTTATCTTTTTTAATCCACAAGCATCCCAAAGGATCAGACTGGTGGCACTGCAGAGTTTGAGCATGCATTCATCATGCAATGTAACTCACAGAACAGCAGCAGATCCTGCTTATGGAAGCATGGCTGGAAGGTCTCCAGCAATGTTCCTACCCAGCTCCTCAAGCCAAGCAGCCTGGTAGCCAGAGAAATGCTCTCACATAAACACAAGATTTCCTAGTCCTTGAATATTTCAAAAGAGAGATTGCAAAGTGGTTTTGGGTTCCTCAGACATGAGAGGAAATATGCAAATTTAAGAAGGATGGGAGCAAATTGCTTTTTCCTCAAAACCTTTCTGACCACTCCTGAAGAATCCCTACATCCTGCTTTGCTAGACCTACACATAACACCTGAGGGAAGACCAGAAATCCTACCAACATATTTTTAGTTTTGAAGTTGGAAGAAAGCTTCTGGACAGAAAATACCAAGCCCCTCAATTTCCCTAGCTGTTGCTTCTCCTCTAAATTGCTCAATTGATTCTTCTCCTGCTGACAAACCCAGGCAGTGTCTCCAGAATCACACCTTAACACCCAGCAAATTGGCCAAGGTCCTGACAGCTGGTGTGGTGCTACACCTCAGCAGTGTAGAGGCAACACAACCTACTACCACCCAAAGAGCCACTCCATGTGTTCAGAGCCTGAAACTTGCAGCTTCCTGCAATTAAACCTGTTTCTGGAAATGTATGCAAGTGATCCCGTTCTGGGGGAAAAACAAGAGGCACCTGTCTCTCCTCAGTTCAAAGCCAATTCAAGAAGAAAGCCTTCAGCCAGTACCTCTGAGAAAGCCAGGCTGTTCGTTCAGTTCCCTGGGTTTAGACACTGATGCTTGACAGTTTGGTCTTAGCTTTTATGAAATACGGTCTTTTATGGCCAACATCATAAAAACATGATGGAGTAGCAAGAGTTAAGGTTGCCACCCTGAAGTTTCATCCTGTTTATATTTTGTGTACTGAAAAAACCTCAGTCTTTTCCTCAAATCCCATTTTCAGAATTTCTATTTAAGGCAGTTTGGGAGTACAGTATTCCTTGTTTGTTTTGTCTGAACTTTCAGACTTTCTGGCATCAGATAAGAATCTGCAAAACTGAGGTCCATAAGGTGGCTATTAACACATTATTAAGGCTGAGTTAATGACTCAGTATTCATCTACTGCATATATTTCTCAAAACAAAGAGACTGAGAATAAATGCTGCTGGTACAAATACTACAGTTTTCTACATAAAATATTCTGTAGACTATGGGAGTGTATGCTTTGCTAGATTTTAAATTAGATAATCCCTTTAGGGTAAAAATAAAGGAAGGATGAAAATCTTGTGACCTAGTTTTTCCTTCTAAACTTGAAAGCAGTATTTCTACAGCACCCTTATCTTCCTAAAATACACGGCAAATATTATAACCTTGAGTGTGTCACTTGATTTTTAAAAATACAGCTTTGCATCGTTGACTAGAGTTACTTTCAGGAAAGCCTGGCTCACTGATTATTATTTTTACTTCGTAGATGTTCCTATCCCACAGCACCTTTGTGACTCCCCGAAGAGGTTTATTTCACAAACTCATAAATCTGTCCATAGACAAACAGCATCAGGGCCATCTTTTGTTCAGTTGCTGCTATGTGATTTCTGCCCTTTACGTCTAATTTAAACTATTTCCTAAATACTTATGCTTCTCTTTGACATGGTTTTACCTTGTTTGCTATATGTCACTTCTTTATACATTGATAAGGTTTTTCACCTTGCCTTTCTTGGATAATTCAGCAGCAGATATCCAAGATCCTAATAAATTTTCGAATTCCCACTTTAAACAATTAAGGATACCTAAAGTGTTCAGCGGTCTCTTATGCACAATTCTGCCACAAGTTGTTGCTATCTAATGAACTGCTGATTAGAGGGTACTCTTTCCGTGTCCCTGTTTAATAGTCCCTGGATGGCCTTTTATATATAACTTCCTTTCCAGTAATTCAAAGCAGATGGCCAGGCACCACAACACTGTGAGTATGCATGTCAGCACACATATTCACATGTATTTGGGTGGAGAGAAAGAAAAGATACATATAAACAAAAGTTAACGTAAATCAAAGACAGGAAATACCTCTATGCAGGCCTCTGACAAGACAACAGTGCAAGAAGAAACAAGATGATTGTTTATAGCTACACAAGGATCCAAAGAGCAAAAAATGAACAAAAGCACTGATGGACATAAAGAGAGCATTTTGGAGCTGCATCATCAGTACAAAGTAAAGCATCCTCTATTCTGATCCCCACTACTTAATTATTCCCCAGTTGTATCCTCCCTCCCCAAAAATAAGGGAATAAACACAACAGCACCACCTGGGAGGGAGGGAGAGAAGGAGGGTGCACTACCATGAAGCCACCAGTCCACATCAGGATCATTACTATTGCTGTATTTCTCCTAACATCTTCAGATATTTCTTGCTGCCCAAAACAGCCCTCTGGCACATATGGCTGCGAGGCGGCCATTCCTGCAAGCTCACACCTCAGCTGCTCATCTCTGCTCCTCCTGCAGGAAGCAAAAGGGGGTCAGATGGAGAAGCTCTTCAATGCGCCTCTTTCTCTTTTTCATTCAATATACAGGAATACAAGATAAACACAATAAAATTATATTAAATAAAAGTGGGAATATTCAAACACCTGTCACACTGATGTTTAAAGCTAGATGAAACTAAGTTACTTTGTGCGTTAGGGCTCTTTCCCCCTCAAAGAGAGCACTTACATGCTCACTGGGCAAATACAAGTCTTTCGAAGCCCTCTGACAAGCTGTTGCACCACAGAACAGTTTGTTTAGGGTATGAACTTTTTCTGTCACATGCTGTCTAGTGGATGTTACATTAAAGCCAATGGAAAACTATGTGGCATCTCAACTAACACCTGTGCATTTCTGGACAGGCTTCTGGACCATTTCCAGCTGCCTGAATCATTTTATGACCAGGTAAGATGCATCCATTTTGCCTTATTTCATGGATGTCTGAAAAACCGCTGCACTTTCATTCAAGACCTTTCATTTGCCAACCTCAAAAATACTTCATTATTATTTTCAGCGCATGAGGTGAACAGGAATAGATGATTTAACGCATTAAGTGTAAATACAGATTTTTATCATTGCTGTTCAGCAGAAAACCAAAAAGGCTCCTGTTGTCTCCTGATTCAAGGTATTTAATTCATTAGAAGTATTCCATCTCCTGCACAGAGCAGCAGAAGTGCAAGTGCAGCTCTGTGTAGCTGTGCAGACTTTATACACATCCACTGCAATTGCTGCCAAATTCAAGTCTGTTTTCCATAGGCAAAGATATTTCTCATCAAGTGGTAAATCAAACACCAACTCTACAGAGAAACCTGAAATGGGAGCACTGAAAGGCAGCAACTTTGGATACAGATAAAACCATAATAATCATTAGGAGAGCAGATGGTTAACTAGGGGGATTTGCTGCCACAGGAAACCATTCAGGCAAAAAATTAAGAGGGATTTACACTGTTTGAACATTTGCAAGAACACAACTAGTGTCTATATTCAAACTGCAGTGGACTCCATTTTTTAAAAAATCTCCTTTTAAATGAATGGAACTTTAAACTGTACCCACAGTGACTTTACTGAAAAGCAGAGTATGCAGCCAAATGGGGAAAGGACATGGGATGCAGCCCGGCACCATCACCTGGTTCTACCATCCTGCATCACTGTGTCCCAGTATTACAGTAATTCAGAGCAGCCAAAGGCATCATCACCAAAGACACACCAACAGTTCAGCTGCTTCCCAGGATTCTGGTCAGCTGTTTGGCTGTCCCACTGCCAGAAGCATCTGCTCACATGTGATCTTGTGCAGATAGACAGTGCCCTTCTGAATTCTTCACAGTGCTGAGTGCTGTGAAACTGATGAGTTTATTATGAAAGTGAGGGAACTAACACCACATCCACACAACTAAGGTTGCTATTCACATAATGTGTAGCTTACCAATCTACTCCCAGCAAATCTGACTACAGAAAAGTCTTTTGCACGTAAGTATGGAGGAAGACGGGAGAGAAGTCCTTTCTGGATGGTTTACCTCCCATTTTTATTTGGAGACTTGGCATGGTTTTTTTGAGTATACAAAAAAGGCACAGAACAAACATTGTAACAAGCATGCCTGTGCAGACAGCTTCTCTTTCATTTGTATTTTCTTTATATTAAAAAAACAAAACAAAACACACACACAAAAAACAACCCTAGCAACAACAAAAAAAGAAATGTTTACTTGGACTGTTACCTTTTCTAGCCTTGAATGATGGAGAATTTCTCACACAGAGAAAGTGGCAAGGCAGGGCAGACTGGCACAGTGAATTGGAAAGTGAATTTTGGCACTGCAGCTCCCTACCCTACCTGCATGCAGAACTCCTGCATGCCCAGGAGTGCCTTCCAGATCTCAGTTCTCCTTCTGAGCTCCTACCCTTCAGTGCCATATCTTTCCACTTCCAACACTATTAGGCCAGAAAGAAATCAAAACACACTTCTCCTGTTTCTTTATGGATGTCTGATAAAAGCAATAGAAGAAACAAACTTGAATTGAGACACTGATGAAACACTGATGTAAGCAACTTAGAAACAACCTAAGTGTTTTTTCCTTTATCCTTTAGAGTTGTCCTAGTTAGCTTTAACAATTAAAGGAAAAAAAGAGGTTAAATTTAAAAATGAAAAAGACGTTTCATTTTAATTGCTCCCCCCTCTTTTCTTTTTTTTTTTTTTTCTTTTGCTCCTACTCCCCCTTTCATTTGTACAACAAGACTGAGGAGTTCCTCAGGTACAAAGACTGCTCAAATCTGATTTTTAATATTTTGCAATTTAGTTATTAATCAAAATCAATGAGATTTTGGGGGGTTTTAATAAAAGAAAACCACATTTTCTTGCTAGTTGGTTGGAATCCCTTCCTTTTTTAAAAACTTAAAGTGAAAACCAAACAATTGTCAGTTTAACATGTTAAATGTTTGATTGTAGTTTAGAGAAGCTTTACAATAAGAAAAACTTCCAAGTCTCATCAAGAAAGAAAACATACACTGATCTATCTGAAATCTGCTCAGCACAATGACATTTCTGTCATCTGAGAAGTTAAATCCCACTCTCCTCCTCTATCCATTTCCAAGTCACTCATAGCAATCTGTGTAAGATTCAGAAATGTCAAATATAAAGAACCAAAACTGGATCTCAAGCAATCTCTCAGAAAGTCAGCATTTTTCCAGAGGGTGAGAGGAAAGGTGGCATCAAAGCACTGAAGCACAGGAGTAGTCACCCATAAAAGCAGAAATCTGTCCAGTGCAATACTGCTCCCTCTGACAATAGACAGGAGCAAACATCTGAGGAAGAGTGAAAAAGCCAGGAGTAGCACACCATAATCCTTTTGTTATTAAACTTGCTTTATGTTTGATGAGGGTAGAACTGTAATAAAACCAGAACTCGTAGAAAAATTTCCTTTCTGTAATAGAATAATTTAAAAAATTTTTTTAAAAATTCCTTTAAAAAAGTATTTCCTGTATCACTACAAGTAAGAGGCAGCACAGTTCACAAACACCTAGCACAAACTCCTCAAATGAGAGAAAAGCACATGTGCTCCTTGGTTTAATGCAGTATCTATATATAGAAGGGAGTGGGAGTATTAAGACGTAGTAACACTTAAGAGATACTACATGAAAAAAAATCCTCCTTTCACCCCAAATAACACAGCTGACTCAGTGTCAGTTAGAATTGTGTCTGAACATTAACTGAGTTTTCACTAACGTAATGTTATTATAACGTATTGCTAGGTGGTACAAAGGGGAGAGGGAATGAAAATTTCCAGCTGCTTGGATTAAAGAGCCCAGATCAAGCAATAAAAACTGTACAGCTGATACTGGATTGTTGAGGAAAGACTCAGTAGCTTATACAATGTGCAGCATGAAAATCTACTTGGTACACATAATTTCTCTACCTTCCCCCTATCAAAAATAAGCAAGCAGCTGTAAATGCTGATAGGTGTTATGTGAGAGTATTTCACTGAAAGCACTACCCTGGGACAAGCTATAAAGCATTCCTGAAACAATGTGATTCATACCAAGTACCTCAAAGGGACCATGTTTTAGTCGACAGCTAAAACCACCATCTACTGTGGGTAAAAACAAAGCACTGCACAGTGTCGTGTCTTCTGCAGCTGAGAGGGGAATGGAAGGAAACCACTGTGAAAGAGAAGAAGAGAAAACAAAATAGGGATTGGACTAGATGACCTTAAAGGTCTCTTCCAAGCCAAACCATTCTATGGCCTCATTACACAGGCCTAGGACTGCATCTCTGTAGCAGATTACTGTGTCATGTTTACCTGCTAGACCCCAGCACACTCTGCTTGGGTAGAAAAGAAGTTCCTTAGATTTCCTAAGAGATGTTCTAAAGCTGGAGGTGAAATGTTTTCTCTAATATATGCATGAAAATAGTACTGCTCAATTTTAATTGCTTAAATACTTCCATTTATAATGACACTGTTTTTTCACCAAACAGGAGATACAAGAATAGACAGCTGCCAGAACACATACTGAACACTATTCTTTGCAAACAGGTATTTTAAAAAATCAAATACAAAGAAACCAAAACTCAGTTGACAGCTTCTGATCCCAGAAGGGCATAACTAACCCAGAAAGACTTGTACATTGTAGTAATATCAACAGCACCAATACCTGAGAGGTACAAGATGCATCCTGCTGGTGCTGCAGCAGAACCACCCACCCGGGTGCCCTGGAGCTGCTCAGCCTCAGACGGGCAGGAGTTTCCATGCTGATGGGTGCTGCAGGCGCTTGTGAGAGGAAAGGTGCTGTGTCCCCTTCCCAGCTGTGAATTTGTGCTCTCACTGGTGCAACAGACACCACTGTGTCCACTAGATTGCTTCTGTTTGTGGTGTTTGCTTGGGGACACAGCAAAAAAGAGAAAAAGGAATGGGAAGGGAACAGTAGTAGAATGAAATACTCTTTAGTAACATTCTTAAATTGACCTTGATTCAATAGTGCTTTGGGATTGCACACATCTTGGCTGCCTGTTCCTAAACACTTACAACACCTTTCTAACAGAGACATAGATTTTGTATTTAAAATGAGCTGCTAAGATTGTAGAATGAGCAGGAGTCAACTGGCTCAGAAACATTATGGTGTTGTTTTTATAGACTGCCAAAACTGATCACAAAAGGCATTTGTTTCAATATGTATTAAGGCAGTGATTGCTCTGGTCTGCTCAGGGTACTGCTGAGAGCTCTCCCACAGCAGACACAGTGACCTAAACTGGAACTAAGCAGGCAGAGAGATGCTCACCTTTCAACACGAGTCACTCCCACAAGGTACCTGCTTCGGAGCATTTATGCACCTGCATCCAGAGCAACGCAGAAACAGTAAGGTGACTGGTACAGCTTGATTCAACATAAAATTACAAACACCTGAGGAATGTCATAAAGTTGAGAGTAAAAACATGAGAGAACTCACAGAGAGAATACAATTCAGAAGTAGAAACTGTTGCAAAAATATTACTTTCAAAACAGACCCAAAAAAAAGCTTGTCAGTGCTAAAGTGCTGGGAGAGGAGTACTTGCAAGCCATATAATATAAAGTATCCCTTAAGAAATATCCCTAAAAATATATATATATATATATTTGGCAACAACATCACTTTTAAGCTTGAAAATGTGATCAGTATTTTATAGATTGTAAATTTTTTTTTGCAAACATTCTGTGAATTCTAAAATATAGATAAATTACAAAAAATAAAAACGCTACAAAAAGAAAGGAGTAATAAAAGCTGCTAGCCACTTCTCCAGCATTAGTATTCTTCTGCAGAAACCTCTCAAAAGAATGAAAATAATGCCCAGGATTATTTTTGATAAGATATGAACAGTGATCTTGGCTGCATTTCTTAACATTAGGACACAGGAAGTGACAGAAACATGCACAGTTGAGACACCTCATCTCTAGGTGATGATCTTGCCAAATACCACATCAGGTATTACTGAGATACTGTGATAAAAGACAATTCAAGAGAGGGAAAATGCAATTGCTTTCATCATAGCTTTCTTTCTTACACTTGGTGGTTTTGTTAGTGCCTTGTATGTATGAAAATGCATTTGTGATCATAAACATCCTTTTGTGTTCATCATTTAACTCTCCTCTACAGCAATAAAGAGCATAACCATGCACATTTACTGAGGTGAGAACAATGCTGAGATGACCCTGGATTTAAAAAAACAACATGCTTTTTATGATTTTAAACATCGTGATATCCTGACTCTTCTGCTGTGCTTGCCTGTTTGTACATGGAAATTATTTTTCTGTTACATAAACTGTACCAGAGAGAGAAGAAATGTTTTGTTATTTTTATTTGATTTGCCAAAAAATGAACATTAGTTATTCCATTTGTATAATTAACTCCCAACACAGACAATATTCTACATGCAGGAAGACTCTCCTCTGGGCAACCAAACTAAGTTAAGCAGTTCCACTTGAGCAACTTACCAAATAATTCAAAAGCATAATTCAAATTCAGAAATGTGTATAGGAAGCATGCAAGACGTCAAAGCCTTCCTTCATTGCACTTATGCTGTGCATCATTGGAGATGCTCCATCTCTCTATGTCTGTCCCTCCTTTCCACATGCTCTCCTCTCATTCCTGCGCACTCCACATGCCATGGACACATTCTCCTTTGTTACAGCGGGGATTCTGCAACACGATGTATCAGACAACGAGGCCCGTGGAAAAGAAATAGATATGGATCTATTCTTGCTAGATGTTTCAGAGATGTTTATTTCCCCAGCCGCAGGGCCGGGGCTCTGCCGAGGAACTGCTCAATCACGGGACCCGAGGGTCCCTGCCCACACAGGGGAACACAAACCAACCGATGGGGAACGAGGCTGAGCAGGGGCAGGGAAATCCCGTGTCTGTCCCAGGGCCCCTCTCCCAGGGCTACATGGCACTGACATGTCAGGGACCCTGACACTCCTTTGCTGCTCACTGCAGCCCACAGCACTTTGTTCTCTCCTCCTGCCACACCCTTCCCCACTGCCTTGAGACTGGGCAGAATGAACAAGCTCTGAGCAGGTCACCAGACACAAGGGAGACATGAGAAATCCCTTTCTAATATAAAGAACATTACGAGGTCGGTGTGTGTTGCTCAGGTTGTATGCAGCTGTGGAGACAGGGAGGGCAAACTAAAGTACATCAGGAGTGATGCAGTTATAGGTGATGTTGATGTAGGCAGGCAAATTCTGTTAGAATAGAGTGTGTATATATATAGTATATATGCAAGTGTGGGCATGTGGACAAACACAGAATGACACCCTTCAGGCACTTTTTTCCTACAAATTTCAGACTAATTCAAGTAGTAAAAACCATTATAGACATAAATACAATTAATTGGGCAAAAAAGCAGAGCTAGCATATCTGCGCTTCAAAAGCTTCCTGAGTCTAGCAAGCTTCAGGAAACCATGAATGAAGCTTAGACCTATTCAGAAATGTACTATTTGCTCATTTACATGCCAGGATGTGTGAGAAACTGTGAAACTAAATAGCGAGACTGGCTGGCTCTGCTCCTTCCTCCACCAATTTTATTTAGAACCTCTCCAATGAAGTATATCCATAAATGCCTCTGAGTCCACGTATGCTTCATTCTTCCTGACTCTAACAGGCAAGCTTTCTTCCCATGCCCTGAATTTAGAGCAGTAGAAGCTCACTTTACAACAGGAGATGTGACACTGAATTTGAAGTTTTCAGACTACCTCTAGTTGAGCTTCTACAAAGATTCTGCAAAAAGCTGATACTTTTCAGCAGGTATTTGGGAAATATTATCCCTTAATCTGGAGACAAGCAAGCTGAAGTACAGATCAGAAATATAACTTTTCCGAAGTTATTATATGCACTGGTAAGACCTAAGGTTTCCCCAGCTGCATTGCCAAAATCTGACCCCCTTGCAGCATGTAGTAGTATTACCTTCAAGAGATGAAGGCAGATTCAATTTTATTAATAATTTTTTCAGAACTCTCCCATCCTTGATTTAAATCACTGGCTGAAAATGCTTTTGTCTAACATGACATTTGCTTTTTTCACTCATTCTGTGAACATATTTTATGCCTCTGTTGCTAATGATATAAAGCGGAAACAGTAACTCTTCCAAAAAGCTTCAACAGTATAAAGGATTTTGAATACAGATGGCTGAAGAGAAGGGAGAGCACAGAGGATTGACGCAATTCAACACATGGATCAGATTCAAAATCAACTCTAGGTCACGAGTGAAGGGAAACATGAACAATGGTATGGTGAGCTCAGTCTAAATGTCACCAAGATGACAGAATCAATGTGGCACTATGGGTCATCTCTGAGTGCACTAAAACAACAATTTACATTACAGTTCAGCAAGAAGACAATCTAGAAGATGGGAGCATAGATTGTGTTTGCAGATAGTTTGCATGCACCAGGCAACAAAAAAATTTCTCACTTCAAGAGTGCTATGTTTGCACACAATTTCTCAAAATACACAAGTCAGAAAAACAGAAAAAATTCAACAAATAAAATCTTTAAAATACATTTAAAAGGGCAAGGCAGAAAAAGTACAATGTTTTATCCCAACAGCTCTTTAATCAAGGACAGCATTTATAAATTATGGAGGAAACAACGAGTGACGTAAGGGATGTTTTTCCTATATCCTCATAATTTACATTTCTTCCAGAAAACATATACATTACTAGCCCCAGTGTTTGAGTGAAGCCCTAGCTTAAATCAGAAACCTGCTGCTCTCCTTTACTGATTTCTCACCACCATCATCTTCTCCTTCTAATTGACCAGGGCCTTTCAAGTACTACCTTCCAGGAAACTACCCAAGCCTAACTAAAACACTTCCTTAGTATATAGCTTTAAATGAAATAATCATTAAACTGTTGCTAATTCAACTTTCACCAAACACATTCCTTGATTTTGTTCAAAAGTTAGAAGTGAAAATACTAACTACATTTGCTCTCAAAACTGGTCCTTGACAAGTTTTGTTAGGAAACCTCCTTCTAGCAAGCACTTCCTTCCAACCAGTGTTATCCTTTCAGGGGACCAGCATCTTGTCACTTTCTAGTCTCCACCCTTTCCATTTCAAATGCTTTAATGAAGTCCACAAAGATAAGCACTACTACACTTTTCTCCATAGAAACTCATTGATTCTCAAAGAAATCTGTAAGTAGTTTGGAAGAATTGTCCAAATGCCACTTTTCACTTTGCTTTGTGTCTTTAATTAATCTTCCCTTCAAAAGTGAATCAAGAGCCCTCACATACAGTGAGTGAATACAGGCAGTCACGTGGTGAATTCAGCCACCCTGGGTCTGGAGAAATAGCCAAGCAGGCTATTTCTGTGCCTGGCGGGCACTGCCACACACAGTGTATGAATAAAGACCCAGTGATGCAGAAGGCTGTGGAGCTTTGGGGGTGTAAAAACGGAGAAATAAGAAACATGCAATAACAGCAAGTTATGGAACAGATCCCATGAAGAATATTATCTTTGCTCTTTAGGAAAATCAGGGAACACCTCCTAATTTCCTGCTGTCTTATCTAATTACTCTTCTGTGTTTTTTCTTCTGTTAAAATCACAGAGCAGTTGTCAAACTGCTGGTGTAGTTCCCTTGCTTGTGTCAGCAATGCATTCAATAAGCGTCATTTGAATGTAATGATTTCAATATCAATAGCGAGCAAGCACAACACTCCCCCGTACTCTCAGCCAGAGTAGCAGCGGCATGGAAAAGCTCTTCCTTCAGCACCTGGATAAACAGCAAACTCATCTTTGATGTTTCTCTTTGAAGTCAAGGCAGAATTAGCTTTTTAGTAGCATTAGGAATGACTCATTCACTTTGGATGCCAACTAGGATACTCTGACATTTTCATTTTTTAATCATTGTGCTGTCAGGGAAGAGACAGCTCTCCTGCTAATACCTCCAGAAGTAATGATTATTATCTTAAGGACTCTGCATCCATCTCTAACTTAATGACCCTTAAAAAGGTTAAAAGAATCCTCCCATACCCACGCACTAGAATTCACTCTAAGCTAATACCAAACAGATTAAAATCTTCCCAATAGTCAGACCCCAACAGTGTGAGACAAGGTCCCCAAGCATAGAGCTGACGGCACGTCCAAAAATCTCTGTGTTGGGGCAGCCCACCCCTCAAACCAAACCGTAAAAGGAGGCAAGTGCACAGTAATTACCAGCAGCAAAAGCCCTCTATTTCTAGGACCAATTAATCTACATTTGCTATTCTGATAGTGTTAAGGAGGGACTTAGGACCCTACAAATTGGATTGGCCCCTTCTGCTCTCCCAGCATGCAGAAAAATGAATCACTGGTGTGGGAGTTCAAAGATGTGCCGACATTTCCTCAGGGTTTACCACCACCATGCAGATGTCCAGTCAACATTTGCACATATCCAGTTAAAACACCACCAGTCATCAGCATTTCTGCAAGAAGACCGATCACTGCAGAGGTGATCAGAACAATTTCCTCTGCTCCAAACAGACACCCGTGCCCACATATGCAAACAGGGCCAGTAACAATGTTGGTGCAGGCTTAATTAATTGGTCATGGGAAATGGCTGTTCTTTGGAGCAGATGGAAAGGGCTCCCATCCATCACTGAACCAGGACCAGATGGTTACCATAATTGCACGTTCTACTTTGCCTGAAAGATTCCTTTGAAGACTGGCATTTCTTTAGCTGCAGAAAGACCAAAAACCCCTGCTGCTCTTTTCCTCCCACAATAGCTGATAATGAACTGGATTAGAGAAAGACAATAATCACAGGAAACACAGAATTTCTTGCGCATGAAGGACAAGATTGTGACTTCTTTCATAAAGTACTTAGGAGCCACAGTAATAAAGTCTTCTTAGAAAGAGAACAAAACCATTTTCTCTCTACAGTGAAGAAATATTATTATCCTTCATGCCTGAGATATTCTTCCTTCTCTGTGGGATTAATTTCAGTGTATTTCAAATTAAAACTCCTGTCTTTAAACACAGCTGGCACCTAGAGGAAGCAAAACGTGGGAAAAAGAATCTATGAATTTTGCTAATTAAAAAAAAAAAGAATGTCCCCAACCACAGCTTTGCTCTTGCTGTTTTAACTTCTAACATTTAGGTTTGTTTGGGGGAGGACACGTGAGTGTTAATCACATTTTCTTTCATTTTTTACTTCAAAATAAAGATAACAATATATCTTACTGGAATTAAGCAAGAACTTCTGCTGGAAGCACTCACCTGGCCACTTTCCATCATTTACCAGCAGTCCTGGCTAAACAGGGAGGTCCCAGTCAACTGGAAGTTACTCAATGTAATGGCCATGTACAAAAAGAGCCAGAAAAAGGATCTGAGGAACTACAGGCCTGTCAGCCTGACCTCAGTGCCAGAGGTGGTCACGGAGCAGATAATTTCGCATGCCCCCACACTGATCCTTGTGGGTTCCTTCCAACTCAGAATATTCTGTGCTTCAATGTGTAGGACAACACACAGGTGATCAGGCCCAGCCAGCATAGGTTTATGAAAGGCAAGTCCTGCTTAATAAAACCTGAGGATGTCTCTAATTAGAAATGTCACTCAAACAAGAAACACAGCTTCAGATATTACAGAAAAGTACAAGCAGAACTCTACAACCTTTACATCAAAAATGACTACAAAGAGTCATAGAGTTGCTAAGAATCCCCACTGGGTAGAAGGACGAGAAAATAAACCATATTGGGCAGACTCCTGCACAATGCCTAAAAACAACCCACACAGAGACAGAACACTGGAACCAGTATTCCCCCTGTGCAGTATGGTGATATTTATACCATGAAAGAATTTTGCTTTCATCCCCAAAGATGAAAAATTAGTATCTTCATAAAATTACCATTTTCAGTAAACACTGTCTTTATTCTTGGCAGATCTGAAAATCAAATTGCCCCTGGCGTAGGACTGATTTCTGCAGACCCAGACTTCAGTGCCTCGCTATCCATATATCTCTAAGGAACTGCTGCTGCTGTTACATGCCTTAGACTGCGAGAACAACTGGTTCTGAAGTGAGAGAGGTGCCTAGTTTTTAGTCTCTGAGCTGCAAAATCTTAGAAGCAGGGGCTAAGTTTGCACATACTGTCAATGTATTACCATGCTACTCTTTCTGGTACCCCTAGGTAGTGACTCTCACAGATGGTACAAGAGCAGCAATGGACAGAGCACTAACTACAGACATTTTCCAGGGGACAAAAACATGTACTGTCGTCTTGCAAACAGCTCTGAGCCAGCTCCAAACCATACCTTTTAATGGTCAACACCTGAAAGGTTTCCAAATGTCAAGAGGAATGGTTAGACACCTGGCATCCAGTATCTAGGCAGCCCTAGAGGTCTTCCTTCCAGAATGAGGGAGCACACACATCTGAAATCTTGAACATACCCTAAATCACAAGGTTACAAGGACTTTCAGAAGAGAGAGGAGCCTCGCATAATCATCTATGCTAATGCAAAAGTTCACTACGTTCATCCTTGCCCCCCGACCATAGTAGGAAGTACAGTTTCACACCTGGTTTAGGACAAACCAGTGGAGAACTTGGTGTACAGAAGAGCAAGGTCAAAGGCTGTGGTCTGCACCAGCAGAAGATGCTTTTGGACAGGAACCTGCTACATCCTAGCATCCACTGTTTCTCCACACAACAAGAAGTCAGGAATTACATTATTTCAACTGTTTCATTGAAGGAGGCCAATCTTGTAAAACACAAACTGCTGCAGGAGAAGTAGAAAACAGAGAGGATGTAATTAACTGAATACAGAATGAGTTGCGCACATTTTCCCAACACCTCCAACACCCCTTAACTAAAACTTAAACACAGACTTTCAACCAAATGCAAAGGTTGCTCAACAACCGCTACGTATTTTTAGGGACAGAAAACCAGAAGAAACCTCGTGAGTCTATTAATTCAGTCCTGTGCTTTTACAGACTATTTTTTTTCAGGGAAGTTACAAATTCCATGTTCCTCCTACTCAAAATTTCCTGAGGAGCTCACTCCTCAGAAATGTCTTCTAACATCTAGCCCAAAGTTTCTTACAGCTATCAATTTCCAGGTAGCCACACTTGGTACTAAACTGAAAGGTTGCTCTCTCTGTGCATTTACCAGCTCTCAGCACATGGACATTCCAGTTCTCTGACCCTTGCCTTTCCTGCAAGCCCTCTTCTGCATCAGTTCCAACTTTAGTTACTTTTCTTGAACACATGAGCTCTTAAACACGAGCCTGTGGGTGCAGCAACTTTGTCTTACATTTTCAGTCCTTAACTAGAAGGTTGTGCGGTCCTACTCTCATCTGGTTTTTTAGGTCACATTGGGTCCTTCCTGACTCCTTTTATGACTACTATACTCTGATCTTCTTCAAGAAGTGCATTTACTGCAGCTGAAAGAAGAAATTAATGGTTTTGATTTAACATGCACCAGCTTGCACCTTGTACCAGTCAGTTCTATAGATTTATTGGGTTTTTTTACTGCTTTAATCATCAAGGTTATCCAGTTCTTGTCAGAGCATCCTTCAGTGCCTTCCCATACTGACTACAGCTGTTAGAACTGCACTGTCTGAGCATTTTGTACTCACATCATCAAGGAAAACACAAACACAAAATAGTTTCTAAAGAACTATCTACAGTCCTTTAGTTAGTAATTTTCCCCCCGTGTTTATCTACTTGCTATTATTGTTGTGTTTGGTCAGTAATGTACCCAAAGGAAAAAGAGTGCAGTTTGCAGCCAGAGCAGAGCAGAGCAGAAACACTGGAACTCTAATGTCTGGGGAACTCTTTCCTGGAATAGACAAGCAAAAAACAAGAACTTTGGATAAGAAGGTTTGGAAGGCTTGCTGGAACAAACAGATTTACTCCTTCAGGTTAAAAAAAAAATTACCTAGAAGTGCAGATTAATTTCCAGTGACCAATATTATTGTTATATCTGCTTTCAAACAGGAACCCCAATTATTTAGACTAATATCTAGTCTGGTCAACCAGCTTCTCTCCAGTTTCTGGAAGCACACTTGGTAAAGTGTCCTGGGAATGCTATTTTAAAACTTCTTATTGTAATGTCCACATCTCCCTCTGCAGCACGTATCAGAATTTGGTCTGCTCTGAGACATCTTTAAATTAAATCCAAAATGTGTGCAATTTAAGTACAAAAAGTATTTCTTTCACTTTTGCTTCATTCAAATGCAAGATGTTCACAACACAATAAGTAAACGGAGGTACCAAACCAGACCAAATATTTTTTTTATTAATTTTATTATTAATAATTAATATTAAATCATTTCTAAAATTAATTTAAGGTCTCATTTAATCACGCAACAGAAAATAACCAAATGCCCACAGTAATGGAAACAAGGAGTTGCGACTGTGCAATAATAACAGTTAAAATGTTGCAGACATCAAGTGAGCTGCTGCTACAATAGTGCAGCTTGGCAAAACCAATTTATTACACATTTGTCAGACCTGGAACAAACCTGCCTACAACAGAAGTTTCAAGACAGAGATTGGTCAAGTTGCACATGCAATAAACTATCCACATGTTATTTGTCACTGCTGGAAACATCCTTTTCTAGTCCAGACAAGGTTATTTACTTTCATAAAGATATTATAAAGTGGAGGGGGGTGGGGGGGGGAGAGTGTTTGTTTTTTGGGTTTATTTTGTTTGAGTGGGGTTCTTAAGGTTTCTGCTGCAGCTGGGCAGTGATGCAGTCTGGGAGAAGAGGAAAAAGTTTACAGCTTTTAGAGGATTTGCTGGGTATGCTTCTGGGGATCTGGCTACATTCAGTCTACTCTTACCCTATCATAAATGCAAGACCCAAAGTGGAGTAAGCTACCTACTACTTACCATGCAAAAGGTACACAAAGAGAGAGGCAGGAATTGTGGTGTCATCAATGAGCTGTGAATCCATGACAAAGCTTTCTTATTACTTGCCTGTTTAGCCATATCATAGACAATATCTCATGCCTAAAGTATTATTTTAAATAATTAGTACTATTCTAACTGGTATATTCCATCTTATATAACTGGTATATTCCATCTTATAAAGTCTAGTGCTGCACACAAACAGCACCATATGAATGTGAATTAATAAAAAAAAACCCAAATTTTTCAGAGGCCAAACCAGCACTAAAGAATTAGACATGACAAGCAGTTGTTTGTTTCACTGATTTAAAAGTAAAAAACAAAACAAAAAAGTGATAAAAAGCATTGCTCCTCTTTTCTTAAGTAGCCTGTTTCTACACAGTAATCACAAACAGAGCTAAATGAACTCTTCAGTATTCAAGTCATGAGAGGTTTGCACTTACTCCCCAAGGATTCAGCCTGCAAGGTCGGTAGATGAAAGTTTCCTTGGAAGCTCAGTTTCATAATCCTGTTGCCACATGACCCTATTGCCTCCCACAGCCAAACCCCAACATAGCCAGACTTTTAAGGTAGAAATGCTTGAGACTTCCCTAACATAAATTTCCCATGGCCAGGCAGAACTCAAGAGTTTAAAACCAGAAAATCCGGGGTTTACAGTTATTAAAAACTCAAAATGTAATTTTAAAATCAATTCAAGACAACTAGACAAGATGGAAAATAAATGAAAAAGTTTGTGCAAAATGTTTCCCCAAACCTTGCAGACCTTGAAGGCAATTCCTTACTTCTGTGCAATAAACTCAGTAAGCAGCTGACAAATTCTTTGTAGTCAAACTGTTTCTTTCCAAACCAAACCAAACAAAACATTTGCCTTTTACTTTATTCACTCTTACTTACTCTTAGCAATACATCTTTCTCTTACACATTCTTCAGACAGTACAAGCAGGACATGGTTTGAATATACACGGGAGTAGGAAAGGAGAGATATAGGGCTTCATTCTTTCCTAGTCTGGTTTCTTACTGGAGCTCTATCACAGAAAGTGATGCTTTGCCTGCACCTCTACCTTGTGGCCTTTGCCACAAGGAACATGCACTGCTGTCACCTCTGACAAGGTGCTAGGGAAGCACAGCCTGTGACTACAGTGTTTGTATATCCCTAGAAACTGTTCCACAGCTTCAAAAACAAGTATTGACTGTAGCAGCAGAATAAAAAACAACTGTTACTAAACAATACAAGAACATATTTCTCCAGCTGGAAAGTAACAAAAACGTTAGAAGTCACAACAAAATCTATGATTCAGAGCACACAGTAGAGCTCAACCTGCCACCTAATCAGTCTAAAAATAAGAAAACACTTCAGAATCAGAAAGCAGAAAAAAATCAGATAAAAAGGTCACCCCTAAAAAGCAACACACCTCTGCAGGTCTCCATAAAAGCAGAAAAGAGAAGTTAGGAACTAAGGGATCTGCAGGTGAGAGAGCTCACAGTGACTGATGTGATCATGATGAGCGGTTTGCACACCAGCTACAAACACACACCTGACACCTTCCACTGCACGACAACATAAGGAGCCCCCAGGAGCTCATTACCTCCCTGTAACAGTTAGCTCATGCCCACAGTGGAAAGAAATTAATTCTGAACTGAAAAAATGAAGTGTTCCCAAACAGATGTCTCATTCCACAAGAGATGATATCCTGCCAAAAGGCACAAGCCTACATTAATTTCATGGTATAGCCAGGAAAAGGTGCTTGGGCTGACTGCAGGCACTGAGTAGGCAGGCAGGCAGAGACCTTCAGGAATCTGCAGTACAGACTGTATCACCTTCACTATTGTGGCAAAACCAAGAAAAAATGCTTATATCTACTCTTACTCCTGCGATAACAACCTTGTTAAACTTGAACGGCCATATTTTTAACATTTTAAATGCCTAAAAAATATAGGGAGAAAACTCACATGGAGCTTTTAAAAGTGCTAGAGAAGACGAACACTAAAAAAAATAGATGCTCAGCTGTCACATATGATTTAGAAGTATGTCCCTTATGTTTCTTAGTAACCCTAAAACTTAAACCAAATATGCAATCTTTCATTTATTTTAGGCTCTGCTATGACTGGTTTTGCAGGGTCATAACTACTTAAGATTTATCAATGCTCATACTGCTTTATGAAGCATCCACACAGAATTGCATTGGTCTCAAATGAGCCTGCACCATTCCAGACCCAAAATTTGTACTCCTGTGTCTGCTGTTGCCACTTCTATGTGGATTTTTTTTTTTTTGCTCAGCATTGAAGGTCCTGGACAGAAGGCACTGGAATCCCTCCACCATAAATTAGAAATTTTTCTAATGTAAAACACGGGGGTTTTCCCCATTGATCTAGTGAGTCATGCAGGTATTGCAAAAAATAGTCATTTTAAAGACATCCCAGAGAAGATGCAGGTGACACTGCTGATTGCTGCGACACGGATTGTCACTAACAGAAACATGCTCTTGTACTGGCAGAGGTTCAACTGACCAAGGTGAGGCAGAAGAATTCACCTGTGACAACTTTTGCAGGAACTTTTCTTTGAACACTGACAATGAGCAGTCACTTCCAGATTCAGCCAAACGGCGTGGATGGGAAGTGCAGCAGATCTGGCAGTTCAGCTATATCCCTAGACATGTTTAGAACACAGAAGGTGGTGCTGAGACCACTCTGACTGTATCCATCAACGGCAGCATCAGCATGCCAAACTATTCCAAAACACTTCCTTTCAGGGTAGCTTTGCTGCTGTTCCATGGAAGGATTAAATAAGCAACAGAGAGACAAAAAATTCATAGTGACGATTTTAATGTTATTAAAAAGTCTTTCAAGATTTCATAAATAGCCTAATGAACTGCTGGGAAGAAATTATTACCTGAGAGATGTTATCCTCCAAAACAGTACTTGAAAAGGCTCATTTATCAACAAGTTCTATGCAGCATCACTTCTCCTATCCTCTTACTGGGTTTAATCTCCTGAGGATGGAATGATTTATTCTAATGTAGGGATTAATATAAGAAATTAATTTTGTAAAATATATTTGCCTGTCATACCCAAGGGGTCAAATCAGCTCACCTCACAGCCCTTTCTAGTCTTAAAATGTAAGAAATTACCCATCCACTGAAATTACTACAAAAAATATGTCAAATTTCAGAATGAATCAGTAAATAACTTAGATCGCCACTATATTTAAAATTACTGTAGGTGGTAAAAACAGATGAAGTCTCAAGGCAAAGTTATTCTCTACTTAATAAAATTCATTCTTTGAGGATTTCTTTGCTCAGCTTTGCAGTATTAGAAAGAAAATGTGGACCATATTGAAGGATGTACAATTTCAATATTTCATTTTAACTAGTTCACATAACAGCACTGCATTTTTAGTAATACGCTTAATTTGAAGAGGAAAGCCATTCTCAACCTGGTTAGGTTAGGTAGATCTACCCAGGAAATTATCTTCTCACTTTTCAGAAAGCTCTATGCTACGAATTATTTGCTTATGTCTTGATACGCATCAGTCTAAGTGGGTTGGGGGTGTAGAAATGGATGATAAAGTGTTACTTCAAGGAGACAAAAGCCTTCTAGAGTGTCTGGTAGAGTCTTCTTTCAGTAAGTCACATAAAAAAAAAAAAAGCAGCTAAGAAACTCTATAGGGTGCATGGGGCTGGGAGAGGGATAAATGCCAAAAGGGAAAGAAAACTCACTGCAATTGACCAAATGTTTTCTCTCTGGTGCTACGACCCAAATGCAGAGAAGTATCTGACATTACCAATAACTACAAGCTACAGAGCGGCTGTGTGGTGCCCAAGAAGGAGCTGGAAGCGTGTTCAACTAAAAGCTCCCAAAATAGGCACCAGTGCATGAAACTGCAGATATTCCGGTAAAAGATCTGGGAAGGAGAAGGAAATGCACAGGGAAGGAAATGGCTGAAAGTAATGTGCAAAACAGATTAAATGAAAAACTGAAAATTTGGGAATTTGGTCAAAAGGAAACACCACCACCGCCACCTGGGAAAAGAACCTAAAAAAAAAAAGTTTTGATAAAATCTCCCCTAGTCCACCAATCCCATTACCAAACATTTTAAACTGAAGCTGTGCACCACTCACAGCATTTCCCTTTTGAGAGTGATACTCTATCTAACCATGTGGTCTTGCTGTATCAGAAATACCACCATACATCCACTCCATTTTGCCAGCTGTATTTGACAAGCATTGCAGATTTTAGTATAGTGAATATGGAACTGTGAAAAAAGGATAGCAAAATTTTTAAAACTGAGAAATTGAGCATTTTCCCTGTAAAACTGCAAATTTAATTTTATGTAGTACAACTTCTTAAAAATTAATATTATACATTTTTCCCCAGCTTAAGAAGAATCAGTTTCATATTGAGGCAAGGAAAAAACTTCTAAAGATCTAATCTGTAATGGAAATTCCTGAACTTTTAAAATATGTATTTTATTAATAAACCCACCTGCTCTTACAGTAGTACCCAAGACAAATGCAAAGAAAAAGCAATACAAGCACTGAAAAAAGGCATAAATATCATTGCAGTTTACCTTATTCTTGCCCCTCTCCATATAAAATGTATAATCTTCACAGAGGTGGAATACAGTCACAACCAACAGGTTTTGTAATTATCAAGTGTCTCAGCTTCATTGTACAATTAATCGCCTGCAAACACCATTCACTGCCTCATATACTCCTCCACTGTGAACATTATCCCATAATTAAGCAAGATAAAGGTAAACAATGTCATAATAATATAAACATCATTTTATATAGTGCAGCTTTAAAAAAAGAAAAATTACTAAAAGAAAATTCAAAATGTCATCCCACACTTTGGAAGATGGCAACTGATCAAGTGAAGTATCTAGAGAAAAAGTATTCAAAGTATAAAATGCCAACTGGCAAACTTACAGAATTCATAGAGCAAGATGGATTACAAATTAAAAATAAATAAATAAATAATACATAGCCTATAATATATGCCTGCTGTAGACAGAGTTTTGGGCCTTTCCAAACTTAACCAACACAGTACCTTCTCCCTGTAATTTCTTGGGTTAATGATACAGAAATGCAAGTGCTCAATCTTTGTTCATTTTGAATTTTGAGTATGCCATTACTTATTAATCCCTCTATATTTCTTTTATGAAGTGCTTCTGTTAATGATCCTATGCTATATCAGGAATGATTGCGCATAAGGAAAATGAAGACATAAAAGCATACTTAAAAAAATAGCTCAAAACTTTACAGAATTACATATCCATGTTACTGAAATGAGTGACCTTTATAAAGGAGGACAATTGTATAAAGCTATAAAGATACCCAGCAGCTCTCACCATATAATATGAATGTACATTTTTGATCTGAGGTTTCATTACCTGAAATAGTCGAGTGACTTAGACTGCATCAATCTCGAGCTCAGTGCATTTAATGATTCCAATATTTGACTGGAAGATTTTGATGTATCCGCTAAGAACAGCACACCAAAATTATACAGGAAATCAGTAGGCTGGCTGGCCATAAAGACAACCTACAATTAACCTTAGGATAGCCCGCAGACCTTCAGCCTTAGATGCCACCAGACTTTTGGCACAGAGGAATTAACAGCCAATGCCACAACTCTCATTCTGAAGATAGAGATGTCATTTCTGCATCTTTCACCCAAGCCATCATGCAGAGAGGATAACACTACCCAGTATATAAACAGGAAAAGAGAGCCCATACTGTCTGCCAGCCAGACATGATCTTCTGGTGCACCAAAGAGATGCTACCACAGAACACTTTGGCAAAGCCCCATCTGAAATACTTTTTAATCAGGTCACTTCTGTTGGGGAAAAAAAAAACCCCAGAAGTATCTGAACTGCAAAAGGTGCCGAGAAAGGATTTGAGGATAATCAGAAAAATGAAGAGAACATTTTTACCAGAGATTATACGCTTGACTTGTTTAGTCCTGTGGACTGAAAGCCAAGAAAAGCCAGGATTGCTCTTCCAGCATAATCACTGGGGTGGGGAGAAGCATGATTAAGTCAAAGGACAATAAAAGCAGTGGAGTAAATGGGTGTAAACTTACCCCTTAAGAAGCTTAGTCCGAAGTTGTGAAGAGAATTTCTAAACAGGCTTAGACTTGAGATTGATTACTATATGAAAGATATGAGATGCAAAACCAGGGATTGAAGTCAAAAGTCCTTACATTCCTATATTTTGCTGATTTTAAGTAGTTCAGATTGGGGCTTCCTTCTCTCTCTTCACTGGGTCAAGAAATGGGGAGATGGGCATCCTTGGGGCTCCTGCCTCCTCTAGGCACACTCAGCTCACCGGGCAGCCCAGGCTGCTCAAGGACCCCAGCCACCACCTGAAGCCCAGTTCCTGATTTGTGTCTTCTTGTCCAGCTCCTGAGAAACCAGGAGGGCAGCCTGCACTGTCATCAAAACCACCCAAGGATCTGTCTAGGCCCTGACAAGAATTCTTGATTTTTCAATAGCTGGAAAAATGTTCACCATCAGTGCAGCACACTACAGTCTGCAAGATCACCTGGAGAGCTTACACCTTGACACTTTGCTTCAGACTTCTTGCAGACTGGATGCTCCAAGGCATTTTACAGATCGTACATATTTTCAAGTTTGTTTTGGATTTTTTTTTCCCCAAAAGCATAAGGAGTAATTAAGGAAAAAAAAACAAACTGGAAATTCAGACTACAGTTCTACGACACAGGATGAACTCTGTATCACAAGGTCAGCCTCAGACTGTAGAATGATTTCCATACTACTTTCTTTTTCAAGTAAAATGGCACAGCTTGGATAATAAAACTTCATTAGCTGTGTAGCTGTATGAAGTTGGGCAATACTTGTCATTCCCCTGTATTCAAGACCAAGTACGTAGCAGCAGGTGCTGCAATCAGGATGTTATTTCACTGTGATTATTTTTGATCTTCCAATAGAGAACAAAAGCCTATCTCATTAAAAGACAAATAGGACTAGATGACTACTTGAGGTAAAAGAAGAAACAAAATTAGAGAAAATAGAGACCCATGAGTGTTTCTGGCAAAGCATCACGGCTCTTCACAATCTCTGCTTGTGTGTTGAATACTGCTTAAACAAGCTGGGGTTAATATGTATCACCCTACTGTCTTCACTGGTTTGCTCAGACCCGGAGGAGCTGGGATTGCTCTGTAACAGAACTAAATCACTCCTGAGGTGTATTAGTTAGGCACCTAATAAGCCCCTAAAGGAGAAACAGTTTCCAGTTGTTACTGAAAGCTTCACAGGTGGTGTGACAGAGCTAGCTGTGCCAGCAGCAATGCAAGGAAAATTACAGGAATAGCCTCTGTCGGCATTTAAAACTGCCATAGGCAAAGTATTAAACTGCGGACTATCACATGTAGTAAAGGCAGCAACAGCAGCACAAGAAAGGTGGAAAGCAGCAAAACTCTTGCCCAGGGCCTTAAGACTTTTGAGGCCACACCAGTCTAGGATATAGCCAGTCCAGGAGCTGTAGTTTCCACATTCAGCACACCAGAATAATACTTGGTTGTGAGACACTACAGAAATCACTAAAAAATCTCACTGGAGAGTATTTGCACATTACAGTTGTATTATTACACTCAAATTTCTGAACAGAAAAGTATATTAATTACTATTTAATAACCAAAACCATCCTCAGTCCTTTACCCAAGCCCCAAACCAGTGAACCACACTGGTCCTTTCCGCAGGAGCTGATCCACTGCCTCTGACTCCCAGAGAGCTGCTCAGGAAAGTGCGCTGAACAAGGGCTGCTGAAGTGGCTGAAGAGCCATTGCATGGATGCTCTCTAACAAGAACAGTGTGCCACTGTGCAACAGAGGAAGAACAGCTGTGACTCATTTCATAGTCTACTGAACATGAAATGAGTTTGTTTCCATCTGTGATAAACAGTGCTACCGCTTGTGATCCATATTAGGCATTGCTGCTACAAAGTCTTCTAATAACGTGGTAAAAATTAAAGATTAAGCAGCAGTGAGTTCTCCAGTTTCTGCTGCATGAGACAGTGACACAGTTTTGGCTGCCCTGGTCTCATTTCTAGACTCGATGATCAGGCCTGCAAAAACAACAGAGGGACAAGTGTTGGTCCATTGTTTGTCAAAATGCCCCATTCACATTGACACTAAAGGATTGTCCCTTGCTCATTGTGAATCCCTAGCTGGGACACAGTGGGAGATATGCATTTCCAATTATCAAGAGAAGAAGTATTTTAGTAGTTTCTCAGAACATGCATCACTTTTCTAGTACCAGACCATGAGACCTAATAGGCAGACATCACCCAATCCTTCTTTAAAGGGACTGCAGTAAATCTTGCAGTCCCAGCAGCCAAAATACATGAATCTCAAGTGCATTTCAAAGTCAAGCGTGGTTCCCTCATTATGGTCCTTTACTCAATCCTGAGCAGGCTAAAAATGATACATCCTTCACCAATTCCCTTAGCCATCCTTCTACCACAGGGACCTAGGGCAGCACCAGGCCCCACAGCAATGAATACTGTCCAAGCCAGTATTAGTGCCATAGAGACGGTGACCTTTCCACATTTGTGGTGTTAAAAGTCTCCAAGTGGTTTATTTGAGAGTAAAAATGGGATGGCATGCAAAAGGCTAATGAATACACATTGATTTCAGCAAATATTCAATGAAGTGGCATCCAAATTAATCATGAAATAATATAACGAGTCTAAATATTTTGACAGCCAAACAGTTGGATTCATTATTACTGTCACCCTTCTTATTCAATTATTGTATCATTTCATGTCATGACAGTTAAAACAAGTTTGTGTGTTAGGACAGAAGCAGATAACAGCTTTTCTTTCCAATTCTGAATAGAAAAACCTGAAACATTGTGATTTCCAGTACAGTGCAAATTTCAGTTTGTGGCTAACTCAAACTGTCAAATCTTGGCAAGTCAGCAGATTATCCCCCTTCCCCTGAAGATGCATTCTGTCAGCAGAAAGTATAGGTGCTTTTAATGAAGAAATAAAGCTTCAACAGAAATTCTCAGCAAGGTTTCAGAGTTGTGTGCATTTGTGCATTGTACCAGTAGTATACTTGTTTTATTCACATTGCAACAGAAGCCATCGAATTCAAAGAAAGATAAAAACTACTTTTTCTCCAGACCAGTACATTTCACGGGTTTCAGAAACACAACCTTTATATTTCCCACTCCTCTTTCATAAAATGCCAAAGATGTGACAGATCCAGTATAGCTATAGGAGATTCCCAAACAGTTGTACCACAATCTACCTCAAAGTGGTACCCAAACACTGCTTCAAGAGCCTAACATCTCGTCTGAGCTCAAGCCCAGCTAGGCACAGGGCCAGGAGCTGCTGCCGCTGACAACAGTAGCATCTTTGCAAATCTAATTCAGGAAAGCAAATTTTTTTAGTGTAGGACTGGAAGTCACAGGCTTCTGAAGTTTAATTGCAGTCTAAAAATGATTCCAAGAGCATCCTCAGGTACATCGTTGTCTTTCATCTGTCTGATACACATCCTTACTTTTCCTCACAATTCCATCTTGGTGCCTTTTTCAGCTAGGCATAAGGTAAGATTTCACATAACCAAATCCAAACACCTTGAAAATAACAAGCATTGTGCTTCACAAATTTTTATGAAAAGGTAAACAAACATTAGACCAAGCATTCATTCTGCTTTTGTATCACACTGCACTGGCTTCTTAGGAATCGGAAGGGCTGAATTTAATGGATTGTTGTTAGAAGTAATTTTAAAAGGAAAATCAAATTAACAAAATGCAGCAGTCAAATATTGTGGAAGTTTTTAGACATTTACAAAAACCTTTGCTCTTGAAGTCAGAAAAAACTTGCAGCCCAGACACCAAAACAGGGGTCTCCATGAACACTACACCCCAACCCTAAAGTAGTTTCCTGACAGAAGACAAGGACACAGCAGTGCTTGCAGAGAGGAAAAACAGAAGCCCAAAAAGACCACTTCTTTGTGGGTTAGGCTAGATCCTAAGAGACAGTGACAGAGTGATGAAGAATACTTCCAATTTTTTGGCATTTTACTAGGAACATTTTTACTCTGAAACTTGTTAGATAAACAGGCAAAGTAAAAGCACTCAAGCTTGGATAATAGGAAGTAAGGTAAAGCCCTGTGCTTGGAAAGGACTGCCTCACCTCAGGGAAATCCTGCCACAGCTTTGCCTATTTCAGAAGCCAAAAATTTTCTGTGGAGAAATTATTTTTACGAGCTACCAATGATTCATCCTTGGCATAGCGATTTAACTTTAGTCAGCAAAGCTGAACTCCAGCAAGAAAAGGAAAATCACCCTGGTCTTTCTGTCATTGCAGTGGCAGAACTGAATACCTTCTTGTTAGCAAGTCCCCTCCAGAGCATCGTTGGGTGCAAGGAACATTACAAATGGAATTTACCAAGGACACACCAACGCTGGCAGTAAGAAGCTCATTAAGGGGAGTAGCTATCATCATGTGACAGGTAGTCCCAGCTCCAGGATTTTCTGTGGCACAAAGCTCCTACTACTCAGCTTGTCTCCAAGGGTTTAATTACCTTCTGGAAATGAAGCGTGGTCGTAAGGGGAAACTTCTGGGAAAGATTCAGTTTCATGCAAATCAGTTAAATCCTGGAGGCTTTACATGTGCTAAAAGGCTTTAAAAGACCATGTCATTTTGTCAGTGGGCTGTTTAGCAGCAGACATGTATTGTATAAAAATCATTATCTGATTTAGCCTTTTATTAGCTTTGTCACCACACCAGAGAAGTGAGATGAACTAATACCATCACAGTTGCTGTTTTACAGATGTACAATATATGCTCAAAATTAGCAAACAGCTCCTTCATACAACCAGGTCTATTCTGACTTTAGCAAAAATCATTAGAAGAGGTTTGAGGATATGGTAACCATCTCATTTTTCCTTCAGCTAGAATTACCTAAATATAGAAAAGATCCTTTGCTGAGAAGGACTAACAGTGGTAAAGACAGCATGTCAAAGACAATGACTTGCACAGCTAACATACATCACACTGCATATTTACGCCTTGATATAATAAGATCTGTTTCTCCAAACAAGAATTCATCAACACTAATATCACTGGCAGAAATAGGACAGAGAATGTAAATCTTGCAAGTAGGTTTTATAAATAATATCAGTATTTTTTTCCTTTCCATCTAGCTTCCATTCCAAAACCCATTTGTCACAATGCAATAAAACAGTAATGCTGGCAATCTACAGGTGATGGTAAAAAACTTACCACCTTCAACTAGAAGACACATGCCTGATGCAGGCTATTCATCACTGCAACTTCCTTTCTAATCTCAGATGTCTTGTGCAACCTCAGTATCCCCACGTGAGGCATGGCCATCACAAAGCCCATACTGGAGTTTCAAACATCTTTGGTGGGTGCACAATCAGCATGTGTCTACAGAGATGCTGATCTATGGCTTCCAGATCCAAGTTGGCTCTGTGGCAGCTCACAAGCAGCACACATTCAGGTCAGCACAGACTAACACACAGCTCACTCTCACTCTCCCTGAAACTTTACGCTTCCCAGGATATTCCCCTTCTGTAACCCAGTTGCAGGGGAGAAGTCAGAAGGCCTCATGTTTTCACTTCCAATTGAGGAGGGATAAATCTCAAGTGTTTGGTGGTAAAATCAAGACCTACACCTTCCTTCCTCTTTCCCAGTCATCTTTGGTTGGGCTTGCAAAGGCCTCTCTTCTCCTGTGGGATAGGGAAAAAAGGACGACCTTTCCTCAATATCCCTTTTCACAGGGAGTCTAGTGCAGCTCACAATTATTCGTGCACCAATGCATCCAGTGGCCACCTGTGCAGTATCCATGGTTAATGCCAAGCAGCAACCAGAGTACAGAAAAGGAAGCAAGGATGTTCAGGTGGCCAAGGGCAGACAGATTCCTGTCCCAGGTTCCCTATCCTTGTTCTACAGCTTCTCATAACAGCACCAGACTTCCAGGCACTGCATGAATCACAGTCCATTTATCCTTCTTCCTAATGGGAATCACAGGCTTGTATAGCATCATACCAACAAAGGGAAAGAAACTGTTTGCTGATGTTAGGGAGATGAGCTGGAGGACAGCTGAGCAAGTTGAAATGTTTGCTAACACTAATATTTCAGCAGTCTACTAGAGCAATAGTACAGAGCCCTGCTGCTTAGAATGATCTGAAATAAGCTGGAAAAGTTTCAGATATAACATGAACATGAGACTATTATCAGAGTAGCACAGATCTTGGAATTTGTGCCTCTCAGAAAACCTATCCTACAGTCTTCTTTAATATAGGTATTTAATTCCTTAAACTCAGACTAATAGAGAATTACCTAATTTTCTAAGTTTTTTAGAAAACAGGAATGGTATGTTTTGAACCAGCAAGAAAATCCACACTGAAGTGATCTGTGGATTTATTTTGATGTCATTCATCATGATTTCCTATAACGCTACTTTAATTTCATTGTTTAATTGCTTTAAGGGAAGGACTGCCAATCTTCTGAAAATTCACTGAATGGGTCTTCTGTAAAGTACTTTTTAACTTCAGAGAAAAGGCGGAGAGGTTCAACCCACTCTATGTTCCCCAGAAATTATATCACCAATTTACAGTCATCTACTCTTAGGATAAATGCCTACTCATCTCCTTGCCGTAACATGAACCAAAAAATAGAAATTAATCCAAATTGTCTATGACCACCTCAGCACAGGCACTGATCAACTCCAGAACTGCTCTGTCAACTCCAAGTACCAAAGGATCTGACCCCAAATGCTTCACTGCATGATAAGGAGTGAAAACATACCTCAGTCACATTTTCCATTTCAGAATTTAAAAAAATTGATAGCTTATAGTGCTTTATGTAGTCATCCAAGGCTCCCATCCCCCAAAAAGGAAGGAAAAGGAGAGAATGATGGGTTGTTTTGCTATATATCATTATAGAACTGGTATATCCTGGCAAAAAGTCTTTCAGTATAAATTGATTTTAAACTGCAGTACTTCCAGAAGTAGACTACCTTATATCATGTCCAAAAGCAGATATAAACATTAGGAAAAAACTTAAAAGATTGCTGAAGTTAAGTTAAATATTTATTTTTCTCTTTTGCATTCAACCTTTACTTTTTATGATAAATGTTTTATTTCTGTATTTAAGGGAGTACAGTAAAAAATGACACTTAAATATGAGCTTGAAATTGCATTTCAAGATGTTTTATGTTTTGATTGGGATGGAATTACTTCTTTCACTAACTCCACATCTGAGTTACTGACAGCTCATTCTCAGCACACTAATTCACTGCTAATGATGACACAGCGGATGAGACCATTTCTAGATAATACCTAAATATTCAGTAGAACAGCTTCATTCAAAACATCAACACTTTGTTACTGTAAATTTTCTCCACATTAAAAAAAAAAAAGCAACAATCATCGGTTTACACTGAAAAAAAAAGACCACGATAAAAGAAAAAACTCATTCTCACCCCAGGTTTCCTCCCACCCTTTCTGCACTTAGCACAGCAATCAACAGTACACTGAAGCCTTTGTGAAACTGTTCTTCAGGACAGCAACAGATAAAGCCATTATAAATTCTAAATACAGCATTCCAGATACAAAAAATTAAACAGTTGCACAGAATTATTATTAGCATGCATATTCTTAAAAATCAATACTTATTTCAAACCACAAAAATAGATGTAAAATTATATAGTTAATGAGTTTCTGGTAAGTGGGTACTTTAATCCACATCAGGATAGCTGAAGAAAATACCTTTTGAAAGGTGAGAAGACTCAAGGTAATGAAACACTTTGCAACCTGTGTTGCACTTGGCAGATGTTGCCAGGAAGAATGCACACTTGCCATTTATTACCCCACACTTACCACACATCTTTTCTACACTATGGCTAAATGGAAAGCACTTTGTTAATGTGCACTAGCTATTATTTAGGTTCTACATTTCAAATTTGTTTAAAATGAAGTCATAGAGGCTCAGGCCTGTGCAAATATTGCAACCATTAGCTCCTGTTGATTTCTTCATCACTGCTTCCTGCATGTAAAGGGAGTTCCAGTGAAGCAAAGGACCCACAAGGGATGGATTCAAGCTGAACACTGAGGTGACCCATGATCTTTCCAGAGTAAAAGAATAGTTTACAAGCAGAACAGAAAGACCCCAATCAACTGATAAGAAATTTTGTCCTAGTGATTTTACTGCTTACATAGTATTACATGCACCTCATTTTCATGGAATGAACAAGACAGGTACTGAAAAACTGACAACTTGACACTGGCTGACAGAGGATGTTCACACACAGAGTTGTGATTCAGTGGTAAAATCCTGCCTGTTGCATGCCAGGCACGAGGACATTTTGCAAGGAAAGATGGGGAAAGCATGTCCTCGCACCAGCTGAGCTTTGCACTGGGTTACAGTGCAATGACTGTGAGCCAGCAACACACACGGAGCCCTGGCCCCCTGCACTCTCAACAGACATCAAATGTCTGTATCCAGCAAGGTTGCACAGCTGCTCCCCACTCTCCAAGTCCTAAATGGTGACATCCATTCCTCCACGTAAAGCATGGCAGGGAAGAGGAACCCATAAACCGCGATCTACCTCCAGAAAGGCACCCACGGCAGCGTGACAGCAGCCACAAACACTTAAGAGACCATGTCTGAAACTTTTGAGCTAGCCAGAGGCAAAGTCTGTGCCACACCGAGTCTGGCCCAGCTCATATAAAACTGAGACGTTTTGGGATCTTTCTTACCCCCTGCCTTGTGTTTGTCTTCTCAGACTACTTCTTGCTTCATAAGGTGAGAGAAAGCTCTGAAGCCCCTGCTCTTGGTGAAGCTCAGCAGACAGATTTGGTTGTTGGGGACCAGCATGTAACCACCAGACCAGTAACAGCAGGCTCAGCACAAACAAAAACGAAAACAACCAAAAAAAAGGATTTTAAATGAGTCTGCACCAAAAACCCTTCAAAAAAGCTTCTTTCATGAAGGGTTTAAAATCAACAGAACAGCACCCTTGCTGTAATTACTCACTGATAGTTCAGGACAGAAGAACTGCAATGGGATGAGAGGCAGAAGGACAAATTCATATCTGATGCAAGCAAAAAGACTGTTCGGAGTACAGCAAGAACCGTAACCTCTCCTTACATGTCAGAATGTGACCCACAGTGCTCAAAGTGCTGCTGATCACTCAGATGAGACCATGGTGAGACTCGGGCATCTACATTAATCAATAATGACAAAGAAAACCTGAAATGTACCATTCATTCACTTTATGATTTAATTACTCTTTTAAAGAATAGTTGCAGCCTTAATAGGATATTTTTGATTCATTCAAATGGTTTCTGAAGTTCTTGCATATCCTCCATTTTTCTGATGTAACTCACAGCTGAGGAAAGCCTCCATTCACAAGGCTACGACTCTCCTCTTTGTCAGTTAATAGCAATTCCTACCACCAACATGCAAGCTGTCAGTCAGACAGACATTTGCTATAAACATCTTCATTTCCTTTTATTTCTGCAGACACCTTTAAACAGCACCACTGCTCAATTCATAAGCCATATTAGTTCAACGTCTCTCTAGACAGTCTCACATAAAATTAAATGCCCATTTAGCAGCTTACAAACCTTACAGCAGTTGGTTTATTTTCACTCATTATTGTAACAGAGCAATCAAGAACAACAGACTATTGCAGCATCATGTAACATGGCTTCTCTATCAACCCACTGACATAAAATTAAATGGCTATCTGAAAGATGAAGTAAAACCCTTTTTCATATCTGACAGATTTGTAACACTACTAAGCAAATAATGGCTGCAGACAGACTTCTAAAATCAGGACAGCTCAACTCACCAAGGGTTAACCTGTTCACGCACCAGGACCTAAGCCTTTCTCTTGCTTAAGGACTGTTTAATTATGTATACCAAGTGCAGCAGTTCCAGAAGGAAAGATTAAAACAGACTCTCTCAGCCTAATGCGAGGACATTTAACCAGAACATTGCAAGGCTACAGACCTGTGTCTCCCAGGTTCATGTGGGTATCATAAGAATCAGGGCAAAAATTTATATCCCAATAAAATAAATGAATGAATAAATAACAAACAAATAAATCTGAAGGGTCTTAGGTTACACACAAAAGTAAGGTTTAGAAAACAGCTTTCATATGGAACTGGAATTTGTGTTCCTGACCATCTCATGAAGTGCTTCAAAAGTGCTTGGATGCTTTTGAAGCACCAAAGAGGATATGCAGCATGTCCACCAAGCGGTATTTTTCACTTGCATGGAAATAATGAAGTCCTGTAACTTAAAAATTGATTTTCACAGGGAACAAAAGCTCTCAGAACCAACCATTTAGGATGCTTCATGGCACCTCTCATGTATTCCATCAGTTTGCCCTCAATCCATAATTATTAAGAATACTTTTTGAAACACTCAACCCACAAGTGACAGAGGACATCCTCATGTTACATATTTTTGTTTCTGCAATATAATCTGCATTAAGCACATTCCTTTGACCAAACCACCTGAATCCCTGTCTACCTTGTCCAGCCTGATCAGGACTGTTTTAACATTCAAAGTTTCAGAGCAGTTTGATAGTTAATATTTATGGAAGCTGGGGAAAAAGCCCTCCACACAACCATAAAACCCAAACCCATCACTTTTAGTTAAAACAAACAAGCAAACAAACAGAATAAAAAGATAACAGACATCTCCATCTGTAGAAGAAGGCCCAAAGCAGCTCACTCCTCCTAACAAATACAGTACTATGCCCTGGGGTGGGGACGCACAGCAGCGGCAGGTGTGGAGCCAGTCTGCAGAAGCGAACTGCTCCTTCACCATCCCCAGAGAGGACCAAGGCCTTGTAGAGCTTCTAAAGAGTTGAGGAGATTTATCCTGGACTCTGTATGGAGCCGACACGTTCTGGCTGACACTGCAAGCCCTGGATGATGCTTGGAAACCAGCAATAGCGTGGCATAGCTTTTCTCCCTTGTGCTGTTCTGTATCTGACTACTGCAGCATTTTCTTTTACAAGTACTGTAGCAACACATTTGCACCAAGATGAAACAATCATGCATATGAACTTGCGGTTCTCGGCAGAAGATACTAAAACTATTTCTGGACTGCTTTCCTATTCCAGACAAAATCTGGTTAAAGAAAATGAAATTTTCTATAAACTAGTGGAAAGCAAAAATAATTTATATGGACATGGAATCAGATAATGAGAAAAAAATACAGCAACAAAAGCAAAATGTCCCTTTTACTACCTCCCAGCAGAAAAGCCAAGGAACTCTCAGTAATGAGAGGATTAAGGATCTCAATAAGGATCTCCTCTTTTTTTGCACCCTTCTTACTGATCACATTAAATTTCAGAGAGAGGAAGCATCTATGGTTTTATTTTACAAGCCCTTTGGAAAAATAAGATAGCTTTCTCAAGCAACAGGAACTCTTGAAGTCTTCCCTATCTTTTTTTCTCACAAATACATGCCTTCAGGGAGCTCTTCCTGCCCCTCTTTCAAGCACAAGCACTGATAGAAAAATCAAGAACTCTGGGGCAGACTAACAGCAGATTCCCAGAAGCCCAGGGTATATGAATATGGAGCTCTCTGACAAAGTCTCAGAACTTTCCAGAGCAGTTTTACTTTTATTTGCTGTAATTTAAGGTGAAACTGTTACAACTAGAACACAAGCAGTAAGAAGTGGGTAATGTGCACTGGGAACTTGGAGCAACCTTCTTTAGGTTCTGTTAGCTCTGTACTAAGAGCTGCACTTTCAATACAGGGTTTGTATTAAAAATTAAAATAACAAAAATATAAAACACTGCACAGAGCCAGTGTAAAAATAATGGTAATGGAGCATGTGTGCTCATTTAGTGCAACTTTTTAAATAAACATTAAAGAAATTCTGAAAAGCAAACTACTAGCAAAGCAGCAAAATACTTGCATGACGCTCTCCATACCATATTTTAGTCTATGCGTTCTGGTCTGTTCTCTTATAAACCCCATTTTTAAGTATTCAACACCAACATGAAGGTGAACAAGCTCTTCAGTTCCCTAAACACATTAATTTCAACTTGAAATGCTGAAATGAGGTCAAGGGAAGCCAGTTGATGCAATCTTTATGGATTTCTAAAAAGCTTTTGATACTATCTCTCCCAGCATCCTTCTGGACAAAATGTCCATCAAACAGCTGGATAAACATGTCATTCAGTGGGTGAGCAACTGGCTCACGGGCTGGGCACGAAGGGTTATAGTGAACGGGGTGACTTCAGGCTGGTGACCCATCACTAGTGGGGCTCTGCAGGGCTCCATTTTAGGGTCAGTTCTCTTCAGCATCTTCATAAACAGCTTGGATGCAGGACTTAAGGCATACTGAGTAAGTTTGCTGATGATACTAAACTGGGAGGAGCTGTTGGCTACTTTGAAATCAGAGACATCCTGAAGAGAGACCAGGACAGAGTCCAAGAAACCTTTGGAAAAAGCTCCCAGGTGCATGGTAGGATTCTCAGGGCTGTCCTGCGCAGAGCCAGAAACTGGACTTTGATAATCCTTGTGGGTCCCTTCCAACTCAGAATACTCTATGATTTCATGAACATCCCAGCAGGGTAGGTTGCTGGCATCTACACTCATGGGAAGCAAATAATCAGAGTAAAAAGTTATAAAAATTACAGCCAGGCTTCATTTGTGGCTCATGATAGACTAGAAACAATGTTACTGGACTGCACCAGCCCCTCACAGCTGGGTGCTCAGTCTCACATCCGCCTGCACAGAACGAGTCAGTATGGTAGAGTACATTCCCATCAGTGAACGTGTTATCACTGTGTGCTGCTCGCTGATCCCTAGCTAGCAAATATTTAGAGAGCTCTGGGCAACCCAGTTTTCCATCAAGCAGAAAACCTGCCAAGCTTAGCCAGCACTGAGTGCTCTGTCATCAGGGGCATACCTTACTAAAGATTTAGAAATTCTAACTGCTGCAGTCCAAAGAGTAACAGTACCATTTATTCTGAGTGCAGCACACTTCTGAGCATGGTATCAAACGCCAGAAACTTTAATTTATATCTGATATAGAAGTACCCAGCTGGGCTGTCAAAAATGCAGCTTTGTATTGTTTCCTAAGAACATAACTACGTTACTTGCAATATAAATCCACTTCTACACTTGCTCCATATATTTGTGCTCATATATGTTTCTGAATACAATAGGTCAGCTCTGCAAACTAACTCTAAGTTGCTGTTCATGCTTATTCCTACTCATACTGAAACATTCCCTTCTAAGGACCTGGCTCTCACAATGCTGAATCTTGTGGTGATTCAGTAAAAGAGCAAATGGCAAGACTAGAATTACATAAGAACAGTTCTCAATAGTTAATAACTCACAACAATTTACACTTATTCTAAGAAAAGAGCTAAGAAAACAGAAAGAAAACAAGTGAAATCACTTACTGAAGATGTTTGAGCTGGTCAGTGGTAGAAGTGGCAACAACAGAAATTTGAGCCTGCTGCCTCTTCCTTCAGCATTCAAGTGATCATAATAAGCACTAATGCGAGCTCTCTCTTCTTAATGCCACTTTCCACAGCCAACATAAACCAAACCAAATTGAAAGCCTCAAGTTAAAGGACAACAGTAAGTCAAGAGTAAAGTGCATGTGTACAGCAGTTGTCACTTCTCTCATTGACAATATGAGGTCCAAACCTCAGCTCATTACATCAAGGGCCACCTCCAAGATACAAGCAGGCCCTGCTGCAGTTTCCCGACTTAGCTATCCTGATTACGAGCAATAGCCCAGTTAAAAGGATTTAAGAGGATAATAAGCAGAGGTTGATCAGCTCCCCATAAAAGTTCAGCATTTCTAGACAAGCAGAGGAAAGACAAATTTAGATGTAGGTTAGCAGGTCTTGCAACATCATAGACACTTTCTTCAACATTTCATCACCAAAGTGTGACTAGCAGGCCATGTTTAAAGCCTTGACTTAAAATCTGGGATTACTATATCCTTTTTTGAACACGAGTACTCCTAAGACATTATGAGGGAGGACAAAGACTGTGCCTGCATAAATATTTTGCAATGCAGGGTAACATTATCATTGCAAAAGCATTCCATTTCCTGGACAAGAACAAGAAAATCAGGAAATGTTATCCAAAAGTTTGGAACTCAAATATTAAAGATGGTTAATATAGCAAAATGTTTACATGCATTTTTTTTTTTTAGCCAACTGTGGTATGCAAAAGCTGTTTTGTTTACTCAGTTACGGTAGGCAGGCAAATTGCCAAATTCAGTCTTATGCCTATCCTTTCAATTCTTCCAGAAATATGGATAGGACTAAACCACAAATTATTTGTTCAGATCTTCATCAGGAACCACTCATCAGTGGAATTTTCACCAGCATTGAGGGGAAGCACTTTGCCACTGGCACCATTCTGTTTCCTTTAAAATACCTCTTGGGTTTGCATCTAATTTTTAAAAGCAATAACAAAAGATAAAATTTGAACTTTCTGTTGGCACTGTGACATAATCTTATCCCTTTCAACCACCCATTCAGCTCTGGTTTCTATTTCTCAGAGCACTTCCATGTAGATCTACCACGACTTGAATGAAGATCTTACTATGTTTGCAGTTGCATTTATGAACCCCTAGCACTGTCTCAGAAAAAGAGGAAATGGTGTAGCATTGTTATAACATTAACAATCTACTGAGATAGATATAGATATACATATACATGTATTTATATATATAGTCAAATCCTAGGTAGACAATGATGGGAAGGGACAAGGGCATAAAATCAGAGCTGCTTTGTAACAAGACTAGGTTACCATATGTAAAACTGAATGATGAAACTTTTTTTCTGCATTCATTGCTGACTTAAGAAACATAAACTATGCCTGAAAGTTTGCAGCAGTGTCTGTCTTAGCAGCAATCCCAAATTAGGCCTTCGGTAACTGTGAAAGATGCAACCCATCCTGACAAAGCACTGAAGCCTGGAGCCCTTCACCATTGCTTTGGGGACCACGGAGCAAGGCACATTGTGACACCTGGACATCATCTCAGACCAAGTGGCTCCTAGATGTATTTCCCAGGACAGAAGCAACACTCCCTTGAACATCCTCCAGAAAAATCCATTTTTCCTTTCAGAAAGACATACATTGTAAACACAATAAATTGCAGATGAACAAGAAACAAGAGCATGCCAAGAGGTATATTTAACAGAGTTTTGCACTTAGCAGCACAGGTGAGTTTCTCCTGACTAATCATCTTGTTACTCTTTCCATTACAGATTTCCAATATGCATAAAATTTGAAATTAGGTAAGCTAGTCTTGTTAAAAGGATATATCATGCCACATTCAAACTAAGTTTTCTGGAGAATCAATGTGAAAGAAAATATATTTCTAAACTTCTCCTTTTTTTCCTGTGAAGTAGAATTGTCAGTTCTCCAGCCTTCATGGGAAGCCTGGCCACCTTCAGGTCTCTCCAGAGGGAAAAAGACAGATACCATGCAGGAAAAAAGAGCTGCTCTTTATGTTTTTAATACAATGTTCAGGAAATAAAGATAACCATAAATATCTGATAAAATACTCCAAGACTATACATTGTAGGATTTCTACTGTTCAAAATAGCTGAACTCTTCGCAGACCTCATGCAAATAACTGGTAAGATGAGCTTTCAGTGATGGTATTTCTGACGAAACTTTCCTGCCTGCCTGGAGGTCAATATGCATTTTTTTAAATCCAGAGTCAGTTAAACATGGCATGAAGACTATGAAAACAGAGTTATCTTGATCGAAAGGCTCGAAGGTGATTGAGTCAATTTGTAGTTGCTGAATTTTTCTTTTAAGGATCCTCAGACATAAGAAACTGTGCTGGGTGGCAGTTAGAATTCATAAAAGTATTTGAGCACCTAGTGAACACCAACAATTTCATTAACAAAATTTGAATAGTATAACTGATTCATTCCCAAAAAACAGAGCTCATTTTTGTAGACAGTTCTGAAAGAGATTTCTTGGCCTCGGTCTCGCTGAAAAAATGGGACAAAAAACCCCAAACCACCAAAACCTTCAACTAATTCAAATACATGAGCAGCTTAGGTAAACAATGGTCTAGTATCCTTATTAAAAGGTCACTGTAAAACAACTTTGTCCAGTATATTATACAAATCTGAGAGTTTTCAGATCTTCACACCTAGGAGAGTAGGAAGAACCACAGATGAGCTGAGTGAAACTACTGACTAACCTCTGCCCTGTGGGAAAGCAATGCACTTGATACTGCTTAAGAGAGCTACCCTCTGCTCAACAGAAATAAAACATGTTTAAAAATTATTAAGCAGAAGAAAGGGAGAGAGAGGTGGAATAGAGGAGAAAGAGGCAAGGGAGAGAAAGGGAGAAAGAAGAAGTGCCTTCAAACACCAAGTTGTCCTACCTAACAAACAAATTAAGAAATTGAATAAGGACTGGTGGTTTGACTTGTAAGACATCCCAGGGCCTCAGATGCCACACTCTTCCTAAACAGCCCACGCACATGTGGTGGGGCCTGAAGACACAGTAAACTAGTGAATGGCAAGCTGATGAGCAACTTTACAGCTCACTACCTCTTCTTCACCAATTCCCAAGCATACTCACAGATGCTTTCAAAGGGAAGTAAATAAACATGTTTGCAAAGGGGCTTCCTGCACTGCTCCTGGAAAGGTAGCTAAGGCTCTGTGAGCTCACACCTTACCCCACCACACTGGGCACTACCTTACCTGGGCAGAAGAGCACAAAGCACCAAGATCAACCAGCATCACAGAATACAGGAAAGAAATTCTTATATTAAAATGTGGTAACTTTTATTCTGAAAGCTTATTTGCATGGTAGTCTCATTCCTGTGAGGGCCATCATAAGAAGCTGTTTGTACTGATCAGCTGGACACAATTGCTACAGACAAGAAATAGCCCCTTGTGCTTCCATCTCATCTAATTCAGCTCCAGGGTAGGAAGAAGTATGAAAAGGTATAAACATGATACTCCATAGGTATTAAGTTTCAGACATTCTGGTGGTCTCCACTATAGGGGAACAATATCTTCATACTTTTTTAAGTAGAAAACGCCCTTCAAATGTTCTTCATAGTGATTTCAACATATCTCCAGAACTAGTAGTAAACACTAAGTAACTAACTGAAAGAAAATGAGATAATAATGATTTGACAAGTCAAGCTCCTTTAAGTCTTGGTAACAACTAGTACACTTTGACTGTGTAGGAAGTCATGCCCCTATACCCTTCTTCCTCACAGTTCAAGGAGAAAGGTTTATTATGTACTCAACTAACCCACAAATAAGGAATTGCTGAAGACAAACAATGGACACAAACATCTGTTCAAAAACAATGGATTTCTCATGTTGTAGTCAATAAACACAAATAAGCATAGAAGCACGTTGTTTTGCATAGACATGCATAAGCCTAGTTGTACTGAATGACATACACATGTCAGAGTACTGAATTAGATCAAGGGAAAAGGAAATGCAACATAAGATAGTCAGGTGTCACTTTTGGTAAGATACACATTCTTGATAAATCCACTAACAACTGAAACACAAAAACATTTCTGAATAAACTAAGTAGTGTTAACTTTGAAGTAGTCAAAAGCATCTAAGCCTGAATCTTGCTTACACAGATTTCATAAGGAAATTAGCCCATATTTGAAGCATAAGTAATAAGTAAATTGTGTAATTTACTAAGCATGACTACCCCATCCTCAGCAGGTTATGCAGAGGTCAGCAGACACCAGCAGTGCATCTTCAGCCTTACAAGAAAATCCTCAGTTATTTCTCTCTGAGTAGATGATAGCTTCACAACAGACATCTGTCACCAAAGAAGTCACCCACATAAGGTTTGACCAGCAGGCAGAGCCCAGCACTTGACATAGTGCCAATGAAGCCAACTGCTACGTCTGATAGAGAACATCAAATGTTCATGGTCATCCTACTCACAGCCTTTGAGGGAGCAGCCCATCCTCACACTATCCTCTTGAGCAATATGTGCTTCTGGTAAACCTGCTATTGCCCACAATACTACAAACAATATCCACTGTGTTTAAGTCACAAAAAACCTAAACCACTAGTACACACCTGAGGGAACTAAAACACATAGGTAAGACATGTCTTGCACTACCGCCTAGTCTGTAATACATCACTTTTCTATTTGTAAAAGTAACTAAGATGTCTCTTCAGAAGAGTTTACTGACAACACCATATGAAAAAAGCCACTGCAAATGCCCACTGCACTTCTGTTGTGCTGATGGTTGGGTTTACATTCTTTGGTGCAATGCAAATGTAAAAACAGAAAAAGCGCTTCACAGAATTTCATGCATGGAAAATTTATACTTTGAGACAACTGCATTTCTCTTTTCATATTTCAGACACACTGTTAGTATGAAGTAGAAAGGAATGTTTGAGAAAAGTCTAAGAATTACCTATGAAAAAAAAATCCAGAAAATTGATTTTTAAATGCCAATCCTTTTCATATTGACACTCTAATTCCACACTAACTTCTTTGTCTAAGAGGAGTTATCCAATTTTCAAATGGATTATACAAAATTACAAAAAGTGAGCATAGTATTTAGGTTGGGACTAATCCTAAAATAAATTCTCAATGCTTGGATTTCTTAATATCCACATCTGTATTGTGAAGACAAGGTCCCCTTCTTTCAGCATTCTTAATACTTTGAAAAATTAAACTATTTTCTTTGGAATCATCTTCTCAGAGCTGAAAGAAAACTGATGGAAGCACTGCTGTTAAATAGAGTAAACTGCAACATGTTTCATGGGTCTATACACGGAGAGTGACAGACCTCCACTTACGCATGCGCCCACACTGGATCAAAGTAAATGAGAATGGGGACATTTCTGACTTAGTACCAACTAACCTTTACAAAAGTTAGAGCCACACAGACATTGTCCTTCCTAAGCAGTATACATGCCTTCCACAGCTTTACTGTTCTGAAGACCACAGTATGATCCTCACCTCCATGCTGCTTAAAACCAGCAAGCAGGGAAGCTATCTCAGCCCTTATCAAGGGTATCTGCATTTCAGACAATCACTCTAGCAGTAGCACCATGTTAATGCAATCCAAGGCACTCAACAATCGTTCAGGTCCCAGGAAACATACTCAAGCCACCCACAAAGGGTAAAACAACAAGGAAACATGTATAAAGAAAGTGGATGTTTACAGCACAGGTTAACATGAACATCAGATGTTGTACTGAGCCACAACCCTGAAACTTCTTCAGACTCTCTGTGTTCATACTGTATTTCCACTGTAAGAGCTTTAATTATCATAAGTTAATCACATCCCCGAGGCATTACAACGCAACAGGCAATGGCGGATGCCTCTAATCCCTCTGGGGTGTAATTATTTCATAACCACTACATTTCAGGGTTACCTGATTGCCATTATGGAAAAATTTTTACTGTCTCCTTTCTCAACCCAAGCCTTTTAAAATTAAATACATCTCTGACCTATTTTACACAGTCCAAATTCTTTCCCTTAACATGCAACGTAGGACTTTGTTCTTTTCTTCAGACAGCAGACAAAGGCTAATCTCCCTCCATCCTCTTCCCCCCATCTCCCCCCACTCTTCATGGCACATCCAGCACAGTATAAACAATTTAGAGGCAGTACTTTTGAAGGTGACAGACTGTATTTGAACAGAGATTTGTTCATTGTTTGATGTAGGAAGGATTATGATCCTCAGCTCCACAATGAGAATTCTATAAAAGACTTGTTGCTGTAAGAAACCAGGGTCAAATACATGCAGATGTGTTTTTGGCTATAGCTTATCACCTTTCTGGTGGAAGGGATTTTTTACATCATGATTCATTCCTCTCAAGTTGTTTCCATCTAAGATAAAGCAGGATGTGGATCCACAAGAACTTTTTTTATTACTAAGCTCTCTTTGCTTTGTCCATTTTCAATCTCAAAATCCTAAAAGAAGTTTCACCAAAAGAAACATAAGCAAAAGAAATTTAAGAAATTTTGCTTGCAGAGTAGACCTTTCTATTTTTAGAGACTGCCAATGGCAGATGAAAATGCTATTTTCCTCACCATGAAAGACCAGGTTGGGAGCACAAGGAACTTCAGAGAATACGAGACAAATGAATCCTCCTTTCCTCTCCCAGACCCTGGCAGAGTACCCCAGCAACTTCTCAAATTAAACCCAGGCCTCTGAATGGGAACAACGAGGACAACATCAAGACTTAAACCAGGGCAGTGCCATTTCTAGGTCTCTTCATTACCCATCCATGGAGTTCTGGAAGAAACTGCAAGACAAAAAATCGCAATGACACAGTTCCCACACTGACACAAACAATAATTGACTAGAGCAATAACTGGCAGTTCTCCCACAGCCTTGGTGGGGCTGAGATTAGGCAGTGTTCAGATGTGAGCAGAGGAGAATGAACTAGACTGCGTTTGATCTGACGATGGAAACCTTGAACATGCTAAAAATACCATTCTTTTACTTAAACTTTAAAGATCTCAAAACTTGTTAAAATTTCAGGCTTTCCTCTCCCCATTTAACAAGTTTGAGTTCCTTATACATTTGTTTTGTTGAGTACACACAGAAGGTAAGAGCAAAGAATATGTAACAAAAGCAAAGGGGTGAAATAAAAGGGGGGGAAAGTAGATTTCAGACTGAGTCTGCTTGCTCAGCTAGAAACCAGGCAAGAACATTGTTGCACCTTGGCAGAAGCAACAGAATAATCAATATAATTGTAAAATGTCATTAGATGTCATATACCTCAGCCAAGTCCTACAGTATCCACCATTTGATTTTGCATGCTGACATCTCTCTCTCTGACTCTAAAGAAATGCTTTCCCTTGCACCACTTTTTTATTCTGTGTATTTTGTGTTATGCAACTCAATTATTATAAATACTGTCTTCATTTGCATTTACCAATTTTAAAGCATTTATTTAGACATTGAGGAGATTTTAATTATTCAGGACCTTAAGAGTTCTGATTTTCAAAAACAACACTCAAGAGTCTCCTTTCTAAACTCAATTAGATCTCCAAGGCATCACTTCTTTACAATACCTGGATATCTAATAAAAACTTGGGGGCTGAGTTTTTCAGAGTGCTGTTTTAAAATTCTGGCTACAGGATAAACCTTCATCTCTTTTGCTCTACTGATGGTTTAAGGTGACACCCAAAGAGTTTAGAATAAGCTCTGCAGTTCAATCGCCAAGCTTTCGCCTTTCAGGATAACTGAAGCAAGATGAGAGGCAAACCATTGCTAGGAAGGTAATTTGCCTGCACCAATTCTTCTGTGGTAAATTCAGACTCATTAGATAAAAGAAAATTTTGAAAAAGTTGCCTGCAGCTCATTGTTTTCTTTAAGATGTTGTTAATAAGTCTCCTACAGATATACTATGCTAAGATTTCAGATAAATTAGGGCAATAGAGACAAAGATGTCATTATTTTAAAAATAATGATCATATGTAATGTGGACTATAAAACAGGAGTCTTTAGTAAACTCTGTTGAAGCTGGAAAAGGGATCTATCCATGACTCTCTTAAAAGTCCTTCCATTTTTTGTTCTACTGATGCATTCCTATAAATATTAAAACAAAATACTGATCCTCCTTGATAATGGCAACATTTTCTTTAAGAATAATGACCAAAACAGGGAAGTGCTGGAGTTCCCTGACTTGAGAGTCCGTAACAAAGTAAAGTTAGTGCTGTTTCATTACTCAGATCAAGCATGGTGGGAGGGGGCCAGTTTTAGCTACTTAAACATAGTCCAAGAAAACAGCAGAATAGATAGCCATCTAAATTATGAAAACTGAAGGCCTTATCTTTCAAATGACTCCACTTTACACAGAATTATAAACACCACTCTAGAAGCCTGAAAACAACACTTTATCGGGTTGTGGGTTTTCTCCTCTGATTTAGTTGACGCTGTTTCTTTCTCCTCAAACAGAGCAAAAATGAAGACAGCTGGTCTGGACAGGAACACACCACATTGGTAAAAATAAACAATTCAACACAGTTATATATATAGCCTTCAATCTCCCTATAATTGCTTGGAGTCTGGCACTGAAAGGGTAAGTACAAAAAAATCATATTTCCATTTCATTAAGCAAGTGCTAATCAGAATGTCCTGGTTTGGTGGGGCTGCCATTGTGTAAATCAGAGGCAGTGTAACACCAACACTGCAACACCTGAGTTACCATGTGAATCATTGTATCTGTCAGTCTCAGAGGAGAGTGAGGGACTGGTAGGATATGGAAACTAACCATCTATTGTAAAATACAAACAGGAAGGCAAACCTCAACAGAAGGAAAACTCACAGATGTTTGATCAGAGGACTTTGAACTCAAACACTGGCACAGTAGAAACTTCCACCAATATTTTAATACTTTGAACAAGAGGGAAAGAAAAAAACCAGAAAGCAGGTGCTGGAACTTGGTATTGTCTCCTCTTTCTGTTTGCACACCTCAAGGCAGCCCAGGCCCAGTTCAAACTGTAGGAGAAACATTTATTAGTTTCTTCTAGAGCACAGGTTCTCATTTAGAATTATAAAATATATAATTTCAAAAAAAAAATATATATATAGACTATAATGTCATACTATTTGCCACTGAAGAGCAGGGACTCAGCAGAACATTCAGGAATATTTAAGACCTAGTGGAGTACATACACCGGCTGGCTGCTAAGCACTAGGCATGATGAAGAGGAGACAGCTGGTAGAGGACAGCTCCACAAGCCAAAAGGCTGGTTCAGAAACAGAGTCAATTAATCCCAGTAAGCCACAACTGTTTGCTCCACTGGCTTTAAACTGCAGTTCCACAAACCATAGTTATTCAAAACACAAAGATAATTAAATTTTCAGATTTCTGTTACCACTACACAGGAGACAGATGGTCAAATTAGCTGTTTGAAATTTGTCTAGCAGAAAGAATATAAGCTATTTTTTAAATCAGGATTTCAGTTCATCTTTCATTTGATTTCTAGTTCTATAGGAATACAATAACACTTTGTTTTGCTTTAAAAATTACATCTACATGATAAACCATATGTGTATCTCAAGTAATAAAAAACATTATGATCCATCAGGAGGCAAATGCTACTCTCATTTTACAAGACAGTTACAACTGAAGTATTGTAAAGTGTCTCCCCTTGGGATGGGGCTCCTTCTCCCCAGTTCAGAACCAGGACTGAGCTCAAGTTGGGCCATTAGGGTAAGCGCTGTGCAGGCACAGGCAGAAAGGACATTCCTCTTCTAAAGAATAGGCATAAAATATGCCAGAGGTGATGTAGTAATGCTAACAGACTTTTGCAGTTGTTTTCAGTTTCGTCTGTTTTGTTTTGTGGGTTTTCTTAATCCCTTAGAAGTTAAGGCTTTTAGCCTAAGTAAGATAGGGCAAAAAGAAGCATCAGATGGAAAAGAATGAAGGGAAGTGGTAGCAGACAAAAGCAAAAAAAATATGCAGCAGGAACTGAGTAGCTCAGCTTTGACAGAGCAAACCAACAGGTTAAGGGCTAGACTTAGCCTGCTTAGACACAAAAAGGTACAAAAATAGGGAGCGATGTCTTCCATTTATTTATATAGATTTATACTGGTCATTAAAAACAATGAGGGGGCTGTGCCAGGGGACAGAACTTCTCCTGCAGTGCTGACCCTGGGCTCCACCCAAGTGCCTGCCTGCAGGGCCAGCGGAAACCAGACCTGGCACTTGGGGCAAGCTTCAGTTAGGGTGGGGTATTCACATAGTCAGTTACCTGATTCTTCAAAACTTACAGCAATGTTATTATTACCTTCAGTTTATAAGATTATACCAGGTAAGTGCAGAAATGCTTTCATGCAATATAATTATGACTTTATTTTAATTCCAGGATGATGGCTCTAGAGGAGCATCTTCATTTCATTTTTTATATTTTTATAGTGTCTTGGTTTTCCCTGGCATCAGAACAGAAATAAATGCCAAAGCCTTCTCAAAAACAAAACATGAGTTATCTTCTGGCAAACTGTACTAGCAAGAAGTCGTGACTGAGAGAGGACGGGAATGATACAGGAAAAGCAGTACTTTTAATAGTTTTCATTGAACGGACTGAGGCAGAGTGAAGTCAACTGAAGTAAGAAAGAAAAACAGAATCCCAGATCTGTGAAATGTCTCTCTGCTACCTACATCACAGGATATTTCTCCCTCTCTTTTCAAATATGATAAATCCTACACATATATTCATATCCTGTGCTTATGCAAAACCCTATGCATATAAAATGCATGCTATACACATATATATGCACACACTTTTATGTTTTACATGCGAAATATGAATATTGCCCATATGTATACAACATTTACTAATAGAGGACATTTTCTATACTGCTTGTATCTAACAGTTCAATGGTTACTACTCAAATTTCCTTTTCCTGGTTAACTTTCTACCATATTAATATTTAGAAATTGCATATAGAGGACCTAGGCTTATATAATTGAAAAAAAATTCTCACAGTCTTCTGCTGCAAAATTATGGAAAGAATTTATACCACTGCTGGACATATATAGAAGGATTCAACAATCAAAGAGAAAATAATTTTATTATATAAAACAAATTAGAATTATGTCATTGAATGACACCAGCAGCTGCCAACCCCTTCCCACAAGGTGAGACAAAACAGGCAAGAGATAGTAGAAGGTGCTACAGCCTTTATTTTCTCAAGCCACTTCTGCCCATTTTCAGAAGTATACCTAGAGAACCAGGCTGGCCAGGAGGGAGGACAGGAGGGCCTTCCACCTGCACTACCCTCCAGAACAGGCTACCATGGTCACAAAACTTCCTCAGCTATCACGTCCTGCCCCTCTGGTAACAGTCAGTGCAGCACTGCCCTTCCAGCGAAATCTTCTCTCCCTAGCGTTCAGTCCTAGCTTCCCAAACTGTAATTCCCAGCCCATGCTCTTTGTTACATTATCTGGCTTTACTGAGAAGTGTTTGGCTCCTTCAGCTCTGTAATTCCTCTTCAATCCTCTGCAGGCTGCTGTTGAATTTCCTCTTGCTCAACAACCTAGCCCCCACAGCGTGCCTTCATGGGACATTTGCTTTATGCTCCTGACCATCTTGGTAGCCTGTGCTTTCAGGCATGAAGCTCTCCAGTGAACCAGCTTTACTTCCTTGTGGTGGCAGATCTCAAGTTTTAATAATTATATTGCCCTAACTTTAAAAAACACCCAAGAATATCCAAGTTCCTACCATACTCAGTGTGGCCTCTCGGTAAAAACAGACTTTGACTTTTTCACTTGTTCTTTTCATTTACAGCTGCCACTCAAAAATAAATATAGCTCAGCCAACATCAAAACACACACACAAACATACACACACACATGCTTTTCTTCATTAAAAAAATATTTCAGGCAAAATCTAGTGACTCTTTTCATTTATAGCAGCTTAAGTTCTGATCAAAAGCTTGCTGAAGGCAAGGAGAGCATATCCAATGACTCACAGTTTTTGGGTAGAGACATTAACAATCCTAAAGACAGCTCAATCTGAATTAACATTTTTGCAACAACAAGTCCAATTAGTAGATGGGAGAACTCCAGAGTAGGTATCGTGTGCTTCAGAAGCTGTGCTGGTAATACACTGGGTAACATCAAATCCCTTGCTCAGTACAGTATTAAGGTATCTCTCAGACTTTAATGTTAGCTACTGACTGAATACTTACTTTTTTTAATGATAGTAAAGGTATCAGTCCCAGCATCTGAGATAAATTCCAATTTGAGTTACTACATTCTGATCCAGCTGAATCTTTCCACAGCATCTTCAGACACAGAACACTTTTTTAGCTTTTAATATTAAGCAGCTTCCAGCTCTGAGCTCTATACTTACTCAAGCAAGAGTGGCTGAATTTCAGTAGTCTATGAAATGATTACCAAATTAAAATCTCCAGAAATATTATGGGTATTTATTTCATTTTAATTTGAATCCATGAGTTAGAAAGAAGCCCCATTCTATAGAGATACATCCAATTCAGCAAACTTAGCTTTGATTTCTTTATCATTACTACTACTAAACTACGTTTCTCTGAAATTAGAGGGGGTGGAAGCATGATATTAATTTTGTCTGAGACTAAACTACATACTGAAAGACTGGCCACTTTAATTAGTTCACTACTCCCAAAATCATTACAATAAAAAAAAAAAAGGAGAGGAAACAAAGAATAATCTGGAACGCCACATCCCTAATTTCCTTTGTAGCTTCGTATTGTAAATTTGATGTCAAAAATATTCATTCAGTCAGCCACAACAAGGCACCCAAATGTGGTTTTTGAACAAACAACCCAAATCATAAATAAAAACATAGTAACTTAAAATGCAGGTGACAGAACCGAGATAGCAGTGTGACTGAGAGGGAGAAAAAGCACAAGTGGTATAGAAGGCAGAAGACAGTTTATTTACCCTGATCAAAATATCAAACCTTTCACCCCATTCCCAATATTAAAAGCCATCCTTTGTCTCCAGCATCACCATGATGTCAAATTCCTCAACTGCCCTTCAGCACATTCACTACTCAGAGACTGCAACACAAGCTTTTTGCATTTATTTTTTTTGAAGCTTTGCTCTGAAAGGGTCTGTTGACAGAGTCACATTATCAGCACTACTGATGCTGTTAGTATGACTGATACTTCAGCTGTCTTGCATACAAATAAATAGTGCCAGCTTTTTCTTACCAAGGACTTCAAACATTTTCACTGCAATACAGGCACAGAGCAAACTTCCGTAAAAGCTGAAAGACCTGTGAGCTTTAAAATGGGTCCCCAGCTTCCCCCCACACCACCCAGGAACCAAATGAGGCACAGATGGACACTGAGGTCAGCAACAAACATGCAGACTAAGTAGCCTCCTGGATCCTCCTATTCTTATGCAACATTATTTATAAAGATCCTCTTGCACAGACAAGCCGGAGGAAGCAGAGACATGTGCGTGTCCTAAGCTGACATTCCCTACACCATCTCAAAGCAGGAAAAGCCACTGACCTCAGTTTCCCTTCACTTGTACATGAGGTTTCAAGACAGTAACTTTGAAGGTGCACCTAGGAACACCAGCACAGGCTCTAGCTGGGCTTCACACACATTTCCTTCAGCTGTCTGTCCCAGGAGAGCCCTTGCTGCAGCAATGGAGTAACCATTATGTTTAAGTAATAGATTTGAGGCCAGCAAGTATTTCCCCTTTAAGAATGAGCAACTCTAGGATGCAGTTTAATCAGGACATCATCTATCCTGTGCATTCCCAAATGAAGCAAATCCAACAAATTATTCTTTTCTCTCTGTTTTAAAGACAAGGGGGGAAAAGCACAATGAAAAGGTTACAAAAAGCCATTAAAGTAAGAGACAACTGCCTTTTTCATCGAAATCTTTATACATTGGACACAGACCTTGGACAACAGTATCACAAAAGCATTACCCATCTGGGATTTCCAATGCCTCTAAGAACCCTTGATTTAACAATCTGACAATTGTGAGACACATTATAGAAACCACAACAACAAAACCCCCAAAAAGTCAGATGCATAAATTGAGGCCACTGTATCCCAAATGATTAAACTAGAGTGATCTAATATTCATACTTTCCCTAGAGTATGTCTCTTTGTTTTCGAGTGCCGTCTTGAGACTCCTTGGCAGAGAGGAAGACTACGGAGCGCAGCTGAGCAGCTCTCTCGCCTGAACTGCTCTCAAGACAGCACTTTGATAACAGGAAGAGACAGGACTCAGGAGAACATATAAATATCTTATAAGGTGCTGGAACACTCAGTAATTAATTTTTCAGCAAGGAGAAGCTTTTATTTCAGCAATGTGTAAAAAATAAATTTCTAATTCCATACCCACTGCCTGGCTACTCATGCTCTGACCCAAAGTAATAGCAGAAACACAAGAGTCACAATTAAGAAACATGTATAAAAGAGGCCAAGAGCTCCTGCTTTTACTTAACCTAATTTCCACAGCAATATATGAGAGCTGCATTTCCACTACAGAACTCTGTGGAAATTTTCTTCTTTCTGTGTGAACCTAAGAGAAAAAGAGTACTCTGGCTTTAATTAGGACAAGAAGAAGAGGGTGAATGATCCTGAAAGCTTTACCTGCTTCAGCACAGACATGCTTGTATTGTTCTGAAGTCTGAGGTAGGTTAAACAAAGCACAAAAGCATTAGTCATACCAAATGGAAATGTCCAACTCTGATGGGAACAATACATTAAAAGTTACTCTAAGCCAGAATCGACAAATAATCTGATGGGAAAAAGCATGTTCCTCCACCTCTCCTTCCTGAGCACTGATTTTGTCTGAAACTCTTCTTTAACCCATCTCTTCTGGCGATATTGCTCTTCCAACATGCAAGGCCACTTGCCCTGCTCCAAGCTCTTTTCTGTGGTCTCGAGTAAACAATTAGTAATAGTCTAAATAAGCTCCATGACCTGCTGTGTTTGGCAAGATCCAGAGGACAGCTTCAGACATGAGCCTAAATGGTTTGCTGCACATTTCCACTTTTAGCCAGGAAGCCACAGAGAAGAAAATCTGTTTCTTGTGATGATTCCGGAAAAACTTCCAAGCTCAAGAAGTCGTTTAACTGGAATATTAATTAAAAACACATTGAGGCTCCCCAGTCTCTTGATCTTACTGGAAATAAGATAAAAATTAAGTTCCTATACCTCTCCTCTTTCATTTCACAAAACATAAAAGATATTGGTTAAAAAGAAAAAAAAAATTATGGTAGGAAGGAAAAATGTCAAGAGAAGTCAGGAGTTGAGCTATGTACCTCATGCCACAGGATTGGGTTGCAATACCTGCCCTCACTGAAGAGGCAAAAGAATCTAAATAAAGCTAAATCTAAATGCTGGGTGGGAACATTGCAATACTTAAGCTAGTCTTGGTCTCCGTTTCTGGATTTGATAAACCTACCACCGAAAACCCAATAAAAATCCTTACTGGTATCTTGTTCACAAGATTTCCTAAGCAGTTTATCTAAATTTAAAAAAACAAAACAAAACACATCCCCAAACAAATGTACCTTTCAGCATTTAGTTCCCCTGTAAATTATAGAGCCATTTTATAGTAATTCAACTATTTGTTCAGCTGCTTGCAAACTTACTGAGCTAACAATGAATAAAAATTCGTATTAAACATTTCAGATGTTTTTCCTTCAGAGGTCTCATCCTTAGGAATCCAGGAAGATAATACTGATTTCCATTAGGTAAACATTTTGTCAGCAGTAATTCAAGTTTTGTACACTAAGCATTCCACAGACTTAAAAAGACATTTCTTGGATCAGATTTCAGCACTTGCAATGAATGCTTGCAATCTAAGGCAGCAATGTTCCAAGGAAAAAACCAAAGCAACAAACCCCAAACTTAGCAAATGCATATGGACTCCGACAGTGAGGTCACTGGATTACCCAAAGACGGACTATCATAAAACAGATAAAACATTCAGTGCTCCAGGTAAAAGCAGCCACACTGCCTGTCACCCTCTTGCTTGTAACAGTTATTAAACTGTCAGTGGAACAATCCTTTTCCAGCAATCCCAAATCACTTTGTTAGGCATTTACCACCATACTCACCCATTCTATTCAGTTGATGGAGGTGTTTTTCTATGGGTTTTGTTTTGTTGTTTTGGAAATTTTTTGTGTCTTATTGGTGTGGGTTTTTAATATCAAAGGCAACTTAGTGAAGCTTTGGCTTCCTGGATGTCAACAACACAGACAACAAGGGGTTCTCTGTGCACCTCACAATCTCCTGTTTCAATCTAGGGTTGGTGTTTACCCTTTCAAGAGCTCTCCTTAAAATTGCCTGAAGTGAAATTGCAAGATAACTTTAGATTTGGGTATGACTTTTATCCAAACTGCTGAGCACAAGGGGGACAAACAGAACACCTAAAAAGCCTCTTCAGAAGTTAATCATGGTGAGATGTCTCGCGAGCCAGAGGGATTCCTTTGCACTGAAGGGGCTTCTTCCTTTCTAAGCCACCAATCTCCCACAGAATCAAACTGTTAGTTCCTGTGAATACAGAACCCAAAACCGTCAGTGCCAAGACAGACAGACTGGTACTGTCTGGACATCTCAATTCATACTACTTCAGGGTCTCCAGGATAATTTCTTTTGCAAACAAGGGGTATCTGTCTGCCAGGAAATCAACCAGAATGAATTGATTTCCAACAGACTGAGAAAAAGGTGGCAAAATACAATTGTTTTCTTACTCTTTGGATCACATCTGGCTGTGAGGTGTAAGCCTAGAAGCTAAAAACATCACCTCCTCTCTCATTACAATCTCCATCTATTAACCAGTTTCCCATCCCAAGGATTTTACTTGCCCTATTCAAAATATTCTTGAAGTGGCACAGCTGTCACAGAGAAAATTGCTCAACTGCCATAATAAATATGAAAAAAAAATTAAGATACTATGGAGAAAATAATTAAAGTAATGAAGACATTGTTTCCATTCCTGCATGGTTTTGTAATTAATTTAGAAAGAAGCATCTGAGCTGCTTGTCCTTGAACGCCCCAGGAAGCTTTCTGCAACTTGACATATTTAAATGGTTTCTCTGGTCACTGACTCTATTTCTTAGTACTTCATCTGAATGCATCAGAATCAGGAGTTTAAAGCATTGTCCATCATGGGGTATATGCGCCAGTATACGACCATGTCTCCCTTTCATTGCTCTCCCTTAGCCTGGCAGATGAACTCGGTGATATTGAGACAACAGTGGCCTAAAGGGCACTCAGCCTGCAGTTAATTTTCACCAACTTAAAATAGCTGCACTGTGAGAATGGCCAGATTGTCAAATGAAACAGTTAATGGAGGAAAAAAAAAGGCAGGAAACTGCAAAACAGTGTAGGAGCATGCAGCTTCTGTGTGCCTTTGCCCAAACCTCAGAGGTGACTCAGGGCCTCATTCTATGGCCTAATGTTCCTCAAACAAATCAAATTTATTCAATTAAAGACAATTAACGTCGTCTACAGACTACATTAATGCTTGCATGCAGCCCACAGTGGACTCAAATACTTCTAAGACTACTAAAAAAGTGCTTTAAGGACTGGGATTGTTTAGTCTGGAGAAGAGGAGGCTCAGGGGTGGGGAACGGATGAGGCTGTAGCCAGGTGGGAGTCAGTCTCTTCTGCCAAGTCTCAAGTGACAGGACAAGAGGAAATGGCCTCAAGTTGTGCCAGAGGAGGTTCAGATTAGATATTTGAAAAAAAAAATTCACTGCAAGAGTGGTTAGGCATTGGACTAAACTGCCCAGGGAGGTGGTATAGTCACTGTCTCTGAAAGTGTTCAAAAGGGGTCTGCATAGGGCACTTGGGAATGTTGCTTAGGGGTGATTATCTTGGTGTTAGGTTGACAGCTGGACCAGATGATCTTGAAGATTTCTTCCAACCTTCCTGATTCTGTAAATATCTCTTGAAATTCTAAGTCAGCAAATACTGCTATTTTAAAATCAATATTGAGTCTTAACACTCTCTCCAAATTGTTTCACCCTTCTGGTTGACCACCTATCCTTTCTGCCTACTTTTGGTGCATTATCCTTCAACCCTCTATTTTTCCCTTCAAATACTATCACTCACAAACGTGTGTAACACAGAAAAACAACAGTTTAGCAAAGACCAAACCAGAGCACAGGCCATCTCATAAAACTTTTAGTCTGTCACAATTTTACACAGGTGTGGGTCAAGGTCTTCCCTATGCCCCCTGAAACCCTCAAACACCTGTTGAGTGGGAAGAGAGCACCATTGATGCTAAACACACTATGAATGACTTAAACACCATTCTCATTGTTGAAAACTGAGGTTTCATTCTTGCATGCAGAAAGGAAAACTTGCTACAGATCAAAATGTTTGAAGTAAAAAATACTTTTAAAAAAATCACTACCAAAGTATATCAACCTTTCCTGGTAAGAGGACCAAGGAAAAAAAACACTTGGGCCCCCTGCTTCCAAACAGATGCTTTCCTGTTATTAAAAAATGTGTGTTTAATCGCTGTTTTTCCACACATAACTTCCCAGATACAAGCCAATGGTTGGACTATCTTGAGCATACAAGCAGACAACAGTACTGCCATTACTGTAGCTCTGTTTTTCTACCCATAGAAAAAATATAATTCACAGAGCTCCAGTTAATTTTACTATTAGGAGCTAAGGGGTGACAGTGAAAGTGGCAAGAACCCAGTGCTGCCACGGTTTCGTGACATTTTGCGCAAGTTACCAAATTAACTAATTTGCACGTAGCTACAAGCAACGTTTAACAAAATTGGGTGGATTTACTGATGGGGAAATAACGCAGTTCTTGTGCTCGAGGCACGAGCTCTGGCGTGCCCCCGGTCAGAGCGAGTCCAGCTGCGTTACTTCTGCGCGTCGCTGAAGCGACTTCGGCATCGGGAAAAGGGCTGCTGGCTGGGCTAGCTCGTTGGCTTCTCTGCAGAGGGAACACGGCAGGAGCCAATGGGATCAGCTCACGTTAGCTCGGAGAAAAAGGAGGAGAGAGGCTGTTCTGGCCTGGCTTCTAACAGGTTTATTGTTAGAAGTTTCGCCACCTGAACAAGCTCGGAAGGGATGGAATGCGATGGGAGCCTCCCCCGAGGCTTGTCCTCAGTTTTATAGGGAATTTGAAAACCACAGTGAAAGGGGAAAACAACCAAAGAGTTACACGCCAGGGGGAGGATACAATTTAACAAGAGTCACTGGGGGAAACCGAGAGGTGGGAGTTATAACAGAGAACCAATGAACAACCGAGTAACCGGGAATTTTCCCGAACCGCAGGAGGCGGCTTGTACCTGGGCACTGCCCAGGGGGTGCAGCTTAGGCTTCTGAGCCTCCCCTCGACCCACCCTCTGAGTCTGCCTCTTCGGGAAACTCGATCCAGGGGATGGGCTGGGATTGATTGGCATCACGCTGCCCCAGCCCCGCAGTGGGGTGGGTCACCGCAACAGGGAAAGGCATCTAATTATAGCACCAGTGAATGAAATATTCCCTTTATTTGGGCCATCACACCAAAACAGCCCCTGCCGCCAGTCATGCTAACAAGCAGAGGAGAATTGTGCCCACAAATAGAGGTTGTTAAACAGTCTTCGCAGGTCTCCTTCCTAAAACTTCAATTAATGCAAGACATAAGGAAGAAATGTGAAATGGTAAGAGAACCAACAAGGAAAATTCTTAATATGCAATAGCCACCACACCTGTTTTCATCAAATGATGACATGGTAGAGAACAGAAATGACACCTCCAGCACTAAACTCTGAAAAGACTCTGATACACAAAACGATTTCCACCTAGAGCTTAAAAACACAACAGAAACATTTACTTGACTTCTATCTCACAGAACCACATTTTCACAAAACTGAAGTATGAATGAAGTTGCAGTTGATGTGCTTTCTCTCTCAAACAAGAAATAGATCTGATGAGTTCATTAATGTGCTCCTTGATTAAATTCTCTTCCTACCTATTCCACTTATTCTACTCTCAATTAAACCATCAAAAAAATTCATACAGTATCTTGCAATTTATTCTTGTATATGCCACGAGTACATTACACTTTACCTTCAGAGGCTCTTAATTACTGGTCCAAAGTATAATTTCCAAACACTTTAATGCAAGGTAATGTTAATGAGCTCCATTAACACTTAAGGAAAGCAAAGTACAGAGAGGTGACATCTAACTTAAATTAACACTTTTGCCCCTCCTCCCCAAAAGACATGTAGCCTTTGAACTAAAATATTGAATATACTCAAGAATTAGAATACAATTCTTCATTAAGCATATCTGTGCACTTCAGTGTCTGGTTAACTGGTTACTTTCCACTTCTTCATTTCAGTTAACTTTGGAGAGACAAGGAAAAATATGATACAATACAACAGCAGCAGTGATAAAGCAAAGAGAAAAAAAGTAATTGCTGCCTCTTGAATGTGGTATAACAGCTTCTCACGAAAAAGAGAAACATGCTTCAAAATGTCTTAGGATGCAAAAGATGAGTTTTTTAATGGAACCTCATTTGCATATTTTCATGGTCCCGCATATGTAATTCTATTTATTGAACTGAATCCTCCCACTCAAATTTATTGCAGAGCCTTTTGAAATAAGTTCAGAATCCCCTGAAGTGATATTTTATTAATCAGGATAAAATAAGGGTTTAGCTGAAGTTCTATTACAAAACAAAAAACACAGTTTCATGCACATTTCATTCCATTCCATCCAAACTATTTTGTCTTAATATTAAGGTTCAAGATTGCATCTGAAATAGCCAGAAACTGCCTCCTGGAATAAGTCAGGCTGGCAGCTCCATACTGCTTCACTACTTCATTTTGGTTTGTTTCTAATAAACGAAACAACCCCATGGCTAAAACAAAGTTTTAGGCAGAAAGAAAATGCTCATATTCAGCATTTTGCCCAAAACAACATGCAAAAGTAAATCAACAAACACAGTGCAAATACTTCAAGACTATCACTTAAAATGCTGACAACACATACAGAGCAAATGGCATGAGAAAAATACTAGGGGAATAAAAGAGAATCGTTTCCAAATATGCAAAGCACTAAGTGCTACAGCTAGAATAGCATAATCTTACCCTCTAGCTGAACCTTCCCTTTTTATCTCTGTATTCTAAATTTGCACTAGTTGCTTTGCTAAAAATATACTTTGAAGTTTGTCATAGCTATTGGTCCTGGCTTGTCTTTTTTCTGCCTCTGAGAACAGTTAAAGTAATAGATCACTGTAATTAGACTTCTATGGGTGCAAGAGACAGTTTGTTTCAGTCACAAACAGGAACAGAGAAATTATGAGCCAGAAAGGGAAGAAAATTAAAGAAGTTTAAATAAGGCAACTGCTAGGGGAATATGAAGAGAAGAAAAAAAAAAAGCTATATGCTTATCACCAAAACCTCTAACTACAAAGAGGTATACAACACACAAGAGCTAAGGACAGCTCTACACTTGGGCTAAGGCCATGAGTGAAAAGCAAACCAGTGAATCCGTGTATGCGTTATCTTAATAGAAAGATTTAAGGCACGTAAGAGATATAAGGAAGGGCATCATACATACATCTATATATAAGGTTTTAACAAATCTCCTATATTGTGCATATTAGGCTACACCATACAGCCGGGATAAAATAAGGGTTATTTGTTCTTTCTCATTACTTTAAAGCATGTAAGTACATGTGTGTGTCTATATATGCATGCTTTTATATACCTAAAAAGACAAACATGAAAATACTTATTTGAGGCTTTACCTACATACCACAACACATATTTCCGTATTTGTAACTTTGCACACTGCCTACTAATCTGAATCTTTAACCTCAAGTAAATCTTAACTGTTACTGCAAGACAAATAATGGAAAGAAACAACAAACCATAAAGCATCCAAAAGTCCTTCCTCCAGGTGGATGACCTCCACCTGACTCTAAAAACACCTTTTTGCCACTCCTATGACAGCCTCATTTGCATCTACACAACAATGCAAGTCAGCTTCTGAAGTCCTCCAGGAACTAACTGCTTGCAATTTTACACTAATGCCTTCGATCATTAATCATTCATATCATCTAACTGATGCGGAAATCAAACCCACAGACCCCCGCTTTACCACAAGGCTTCCCTGGCAGCTACAGTCAAGGTCAGTAGCATTAGCTTTGTTCAAGGACACTGACACGTGTCAAACTTCAGCAGTACAAATTGTTTGCTATTGCATGAATAAAGGGTGTTTGAAGGTACTTCATATATATACATACACAAAAAATAAGGAGGTATTTTAGGTATTATTACCTATTCAGGGTAATCTGAAGAAGGTATACATAAATCTAGAGAGACTTCTTGGCTCACTGTGTCTCCTTCTCTACTTCTGCAAAATACCATGTCATACAGGCCTCTTCAAAAACATGCCTACAGGGATCCTAAAACCATATGGCTTTCTGGGCCTCACTACTCCCTGCAGTGACTGTTCCAGAACTCCACTTTTCTAAGAATTAGGAACCACCCCCTAACTCCAAGACTGCTTATACCCATCACAAATTTATCGAAATTTGTGTGCGCACCAGTAGTAGCTTTAGCTCAGCTAAATACACCACTTGTTTCTAGTTCATGCTGTGCAACCAGGACATGTTTTCTGAAGACAGGAGATGACAAAAGAGAAGATTACACCATGACCTAGAAGAGGCCATACCACTGGCCCTTTGCATGATACTGCTGACACCTGTCCCTGCCCTGGAAATATTTCTCCAAGACACTCTGGGATTATATTTGTGATTTTCATTGCCATTTCTCAGTACTGGACTACGACTTCCCTATGATTTGTCACTGTACTCCAGACTCTCTTCTCTGCTGCTCCTACTTGACAGGCTTGTTGTACACAGCCATCCCCACCTCTGTCCCCCACCGTACAGCCTCTCTCTCTCTCTATAAAACTAAATTTAATGCCCCTACTGTGATTACTATCCCCAGGATTTTACTGTATGAGGCATGGAAAGGAAAATAAGTGAATGCTACTCCTGTTATTACAGGAAATGCCAAGAGGGAATCCCCTAGATAAAAAGCAGCCAGCTCTGTCGTAATTACAGCCACAATTTAACAAGTAGCCCATCCTGAATACAAGCATTTCCCCCTCTCTATGCAACATCCTATGCAGTCAAAGTTGTTGACACAGTAAATCAGCTGAATAGAGAAACTAGCAAGGTCTCAAGAAGTGGACAGCTTCTGTTTACAAGCAAGGCACATGAGTATTTGCAGTGATAAATTAACTGAAACCTCCTTGAAAATGTGCAATGCAGAAGTGCAGAGTTAAAGTTTCCCTGCTGCCTAACCTGTCTGTCAATACATTTTGGTAACAAGACTGGGTTTAAATTTATTTTCCAGCAGTAACAATGACATTTTGGAAGTTATTTATGCAAAATTGTGCATATTTCAGTTCCTGAAGTACAAATGCATGCTCTCGAATTCAGTCCTAGTTTAATCTTGGCTTACTGCTTTTAGTCGGAAACAGTTTAAAAAATAAATAAATAAATCAGGAAATGTTAAGAGTAAGATGACTTAAAATGCTATAAAGTAATCTCTAATGACAGTACAGAAAAATCCTTGGGTAAAAATTGAAGTCTGGACATCTGCAGTGTTATCAACTCATGCATTATCATCACCAATTTACAGTTTTATGTTAAAGAACCAGTTAAAAAAACAGAACTGACTGTGTGAAAAACTCAGATTTCATGTACAAAAATAAGGTTCAGAAGGCCTTCACATGCAGGAGAATCCTAAAATATAACTCAAGAGACTCAAATAAAAAGAATGGCCAAAGTATTCAACAGTTTAAATACATTTTAGGTTCTGCTGCCTCTCATAAAAACAGCATGGAACCTTGAAGGGGTTAGGAAGCCTCAAAAAATGATGCAGACTTTATATTAATAAAAAAATTAATTGTATGCGTGAAATTCATCTCACTTTAAAACACTTTAGTTTTTTCTTTCTTTACAAAAAGTCATCATTAGGACTATACCCTTGTGAGGTTGATCTGCTTTTGGCTGCTTAGACAGTGTCCTGTTGAGATGCTTTTTCACAGCACAACTTAAGAGCAATCAAATTGCAGTCTTGGTTTTCTGACTAGCTCAAAATGCCAGTATCATATTTTTTAATGTGAACAGTTAATTTAACAGTGGACTCTTCCCCCATCTTTCTGCTACATGGTCCATACATTTTTTGCATGCATACACCTGCTTGTTCTTCACAACTGCTTGTTCTCTCATTTCCTGCCCAATCAGCACATTCGGCCAGGTCTGACAGCTACACTCCTGCTACTTGACATGACTGGAACACTGGAATTTGCCTGGAGAAAACCTGCAAGTGTAAGGCTGCTTTTTTTATTTTTTTTAATTATTCCAATTCAGATCTTAAATCAGCATTTAAAAAGACACTAAGGCTGCCAAGTACTGAAGGTAGCAAACAACTCAGATTTTTCTGAAAGCATCTTGTGGCAGCTGCAAGTTTGTTATACATTACTTAGAGCAGTAATTGCCTTTGGAAATTAGATTTTCTTGCTTGTTCAAAAGATTTACCATGAGCAACCATAAAAATTCAAAATTTAACTCTCTAAGTGCCGATGTTATCAAGCAGATATAGAAGATGTGTGGGGCAAAAATTAAGCAGAAATGGAAATCTACCATCAGATAATGCAGATCATTTCTCTGACAATATATTTTGATATCCCTCAGAACATATATGCTCCCGTGGTTCTAAAAATCTCTAAACAGCACAGTTTGCAAACTCTACCCTGTCATAAGAGATCTCTCTCAGGAACAAGTACACCTGGCTATCCAATTTAGATTTTAATTTCTGTGGTTTCACCCTTCTTGTTATATTCCCCAGGTACTCCTCCTTATTTGTATCTTCAGTTCTTATTTAGTCAAGACCTAAACATTTTGATTTTTCTTACAATGACATGACAATTTTCCACCATTCTTTTGGTAAGAAAATTTGATTTGCCAAATTATTTTGATAATAGGTCACCTAACAGGTCTGATGTCAGGAGGTGTCCGTGAACCATTTGTCTTTTGATATTGTCTGCAGAAGAGGAATTTTCAGACATGGATTATTGTAACAATGAGCCAAAGGGCCCCTGAGACACAGTCACCAGCACTTGCAAGACAGACTAATCAAGGACGGCTGGATTTCAAGGGAATGTGACCGGCATTTATAATCAATTTATATTTTTTGTTACTGTTTGCTAGTAGTGTTTTTTCTCCTCTCACTGGCTTTTATTGTGTAGTGGTTTGGTCCAAAATACTCATTACTGTTTATCTGCTGTGA
>NW_024582054.1:2068923-2085475 GCF_017639235.1 Corvus kubaryi
GGGGGGGGTTCCACGGCTGGAACAGGTCCATGGCTTCAGGATGGCCGTGGCCCGGCCCGGCCTGGCCCAAGCAGGGCCTGGCCGGGCCCGCTGGGCCCTGCTCGGGCCCTGCAGCCACCTGTCCCAGCGCCGGAAACGAGAGAGAGCTTGGAGGGGGAGTTTGCCTATTCTTAAATGTGGATCACAGAGGTGATCACAACTTTAAGTGGCTTAGAGAATTGTCCATATTCAAACTGGCCAGCTGATAGGTTCTGTCAGTTCCCAGAGGAAACTGTAAGCACCCCTTAGCAAGGACGTCCCTTCCGGGACTACGCTTGCTAACCTATGACATTGCATTTTTTTCCTTCCATGCTGCAGCACCCACACAACGCTCACAGACTGAAGTGAGGATGGGGATGTCACTCCCTGCTCCCATGAAAAGTAGGGTAGTGCATTTCAAACAGTTGTCTTAAGCACTGTGCACCACTCTTCCAGTAGTAATCCCCATCAATACATCTTCTCCAGATGTGGCCAGACTGACTGTACCCACGGAGTATTTAAATGGCAATGCAGTATCTGCAGCACCCTTACACTTCCATTGGGTACCACTGTGCCACACAGATAAACAACAGCACACCCTTACTGCAGCACCACCTGCAGCCCTGTGAGAGCCCCGGGCTCAGCACTGAGACACACAGAGATGAGAGGGCGCACAAGCCCAAGGAGTGGAATGCAGCTTGCTGAATTATAAACGTCTATCCTATGACATAGGCACCTGACAGCTAGATACCCATGACTGTCACTGGAGACCTGCTCAACACAGCTCATGTAGTTTAGGGTACAATTTATTTTAATAAGGGTGGGATGAGGCAAAGCAAACCCTAAACACTGCTTACTGTAACACATCTGCACTACTTAATTCACACACAGGTGTCATCCAAAACAGTGGATCAACACTGAGTATTTTGGATTAAAAAAATAATGCATCTCACAAATTGATAGATATCAACCCCTGAAAGGTTAACACTGAAGGTAAAAGAAAGTAAGACTTATCTCATTGAGACCATCTGCTGTAGCAATCAAAGCAGTTAGAATTCATTTGCTTGCAGGAGTCCACAGAGAATAACATGAAGTAATTTGAGTCAAAATAAATTAGTTTATTTTGTTCTGCATGGCCAAAACCCATCCCACTTAGTTTTACCTACCTAAATAAAGAGCACAGCCTGTTCCAGGCTCTTCTCCAAAACGAAACAGGGAGAGGTTGCTCCAAGGGGACACTCAATACCACCTAAGATCTGGTTTGTCCTGTAAATGAGTCTCTCAGTGACTAAAAGAAAACCAGGCTACAACCAAGCTGTTGGCACATGAACTTCAAGAAGACCTCAGAGACTCCCAGTAAAGAAAGTATTAACTATTTGGGATTCTATTTCCAGGGCTTTCCTCCCTCAAAACCCACAAACATGACAGTTATGATAAGCAACAAAATAGTTCACACTTACAGCAGGATTTACTGTGGTCCCACTATTGAAGACCACCCTTACTTACTCTTCCTAACGGGGATCAACAATTGCATCTCAGGATCCCTGCTGTGAGAAGCAAACCTTTCCTTCTGCTGTGACAATACCAACCCTGAAGTGTAGGGTATTCTGGCAGATGGTGTTCAATATTTCAGGGAGTCCAGTGCAGTGTTTTTCTCATTCATTACTGGCAATCAAGCCATTTGAAAGGAAATGAGAGATGAAGAGCTAAACATTCATTTGGAGAGAGGAGAGATAATCAAAAGAATAATAGTCTTGTCTCAGATTTTGCATATGATTTTTCAACACTAAGGAAGATAAAATTGATGCATAATACATCTAACTAATATCAAAATATCAAATAATATCAAATGCTAATATTAAAACTACTATCTAAAATAATGTAAATTACATTTAGAAAGTCAATCACCAATGAAAATTTACTCTGAAAAATAGGTAAGATCAATGCTTTTTATTCATAAAGCAACAGAAACACTCAGCAAAAAAACCTGACAGATGTGTTAGCTTAACATTGTCAATACAGAATACACTGTTAACTGCACAATGCATGGGGCATGGTATTCTAAAAGACAACTATGTATTTTGACAGGTGACTGTCTTATGAGGGGCTGACAATACAGACATCAGAGGAAAACCAGTAAGGGGAGATGAATCCAATAGTATGAGCATATTCCCCATTGATACCACAGAACTCACAAGCCCTATTCTACGTGACAATAATGAAACACTGAAAGGCAAAGAAGTGGAGAAATCATAAAGTAGAAATGCCATGAGATTAACAGGAAGTAAGGCACACAAATCAAACAGTGTTTTCAAGAACAAGTAAGTGGATACTCTGCAGAGTCACAGATTTAATGCCCTAATTCTAGATCACACAACCAGGCACTTCTTTCATACCCCATATCTACTTCAGCATACTGGGGTGTTGGACGTCTCAGCAAACAGGCTGGAAAAAAAAATCTGAGTAACCAACTAGTGCTACTTCCAAATTAGGAGCCAAAGTGTTTTCATAACACATTCAAAACAAACAAGCCTACACATTACCCAGAAATTTTTCCCATGTTAACAATTCCAGATTCCAAACCAAATACACAACAACTAAACCAAAATTATGGATATCAAAAAGTAACACTTTAAACAACTCATGCTCCATATGAAACCTAAATTATTTTCTTAGCATATGAAAGTCATCAAGATTGCAGTCATGCAAGCAGAAAACTTAACCATGTACCCCCAACATATTTCAGTAATTTTACCCAGGATCAAGGAAACTTAGTCTGAGCTAGCACTGTAGCTCTTAAGATAACAGAATGGCAGCTTGTTTAAGCTATGCAAGAAATTTCTGTCAGAACCATACAGCACTTTTGCATACTACATAAGAAATATTTTGCAGGCTAAATAAAATACATTTACATTATTTCATTAAACTACAAAAATACTAAATTTCAAAGATTAAGGATACACCTACCCCAGAATAAAACAATGCCTTAGCAAATGGGTCAACAGACAGCTTTCCTTCATCTTCTATGCTACCTCCGAAGTACTTCAGAATAAGACATTTTATCATGGTGAAAGAATGCTCTTTAACATCACACATTGCTGTTATTTTACCTCTAACTTATTTTTCCCTAGCACTTGAGAAAATACTCTTTTTTTAATTTAAGCAAGGCAATGGGAAGTAAGAACAAGGACCTACAAAGAATCAAACTGCTAATTATGCAACAAGAAACACAATATGAATATAGAAAAGAAGTACCAAAAGATTGCTGCATGGCAGCTGCTTTGTGCTTAGTATGATAAAACTTGGAAGATATGTACGCTTATTTTAGTTAGCTGTGGTAAACTTGAACGATTACCTAAAGTTACATGACAAAAAAGTTACAGATTTCAAACTTGTCATCAAATATTTCATACTAAGAAGCTCATGTGCGTCCACTGAACAGAACTCAACTTCCAAGCTATCAAATGCTATAGTTTGAAACACCTACTTTCCTGAAAACTCTTTCAGCTATGCATCCAAGCAGTCTGAAATATACCTCTGACTTCAAAAGGCGCATAGGATCCTTCCACAAGACAACCACATAGAAAAGGGATTTTTGCACACAGCTCCAAATCCTTACCTTTCTGTAGACGATCATATTTGGAGAACTCTCCTCTGGGTCAGCAGTTTCCGCACTACTCGGATCAGTGGGTGCTTGGGCCATGTTTGCCTCTTGTCGCTCAGACTGCAAGGACAGGAGCAAAAGTCAGCATCACTCCAGGCTGCAGTGGAGCATGGCAAGGACATGCAACTGCCTCCCAGGCAGGCAGACAGACAAGAACGGTACAGAGGGAATCACACTCCAGACTTCACCCCATGCAGGATTTTATCACACGGTGTCAGAAGTGACTGGTTTACAGGATAACACCCCAAGAGAACAAGGACCACTAAGTCACACACAGCTGTGGTTTGGGTCATCACATACACACATTTCTCCCGCAGTTCTGAACTTTTATCATAAGCCCTCATTCGATAGAAGAATATCCAATTAATACTTCACACACTTCCTTTCCTTGCTATATAGCACAACAGCTTTGACTTTTCTAGAAGCTTTGAGGTACCTGCAAACAGAAAGCTAAGAAGGCTTGCTGTGAGGCGAAGTGAAACCCCACTATAATCGGCAGGTGCAGCAGACTGTCAGGCACACTGACGGCTGTCGCCTGCAGACACTACAAGCCACTTCCAGCTCTCCACAACCCTGGAGCAGCAGCCAAGAACCAGGGAGGCATAGCTGCTTGCTCAGAGTAAACGGCTTCCCCTCACCTCTTCTCATGACACAGCCAGGAAGAGGCAGCAGGACACAAGCAGAGAACCACACAATACTCCTTATCTTCTAGAAGCACAGAACTGCTGCCTCATCTCCTCCAGGTCATGCCAGCCTTGAGGCAACAGTATTATTTAAAAAAAAAAAAAAAAACCAAAACAACCCAAGGGGCCTGGTGCACAGAAGACACTTTAAGTTCTAAGTCAAATGCTGTATTTTCAATTTTTCTTCCACCAGCACACTTGACAAGTTACATTTAAATTAGAGGCTGCTGTGGAGCCGCGTGGTGACCTTTCCTAACCTAAAAAGTAACATTGCTTCGTACAGACATTGGCATTAAAACTGTCTGACAAGCTCAGTTTTTTAACATAGAAAGTACTGAAACATCCCATCTCAACATATTTCATTAAAAACTGAGAACAAAAGAAAAATCTATGTTCAAACAAGCATAACCTATGCCTTTAATTTCTAAAACACAATTCACCACTAAACTGTCTCCCTTATTTAAGGAAATAGATGCTTTCCTATTCCTTCACCCACTTTCACAGTGCCACAGGCAACAAAGTGCCCCAGCACATAGTATACATACATACCATACCATTATATGTATAATACAGCCCTGAGCCATTCTAGCTGTCAGTTATCAGCTCCCAAGGACATGTCAAGATCCTAGAATAAGACAAGCTCAGACCATCTCCCAGCTCTGTCCTTTCTCAGCAGTGAAAAGGCTACTGCTGTAACATGGCACCATTCACTAGAACCAGAAGCAACTGAGATACCCCCTTTAAGAAGACATAAAAGAGACCAAGGTTAAATAATCTATGTCAATACAAAGTCATTCATTTCTTTCTTTTATAAGGTATGCATGCACACACACACAAGTGGGCACAAATGCATTTGTACATGAATATACCAATTTTGAAACTCAGTAATACATACAGTTCAAGATCAAGTTAAAAAATATATATACAAATCACCCTTTAAAGACATGTTCAGACCAATTTAGACACTATTTTATATTTAAAGAACATAAATTTATTTTAACCCCTATTAAACCTCGTGTCTTCCTAGAAGCCCAGACTCTACATTGTTGTGCCAGGTTGTGAGCTAAAAAGGAAATGGAATAAATTCTCTAAGCAAAATTATTAGATGCAGAAACAATCAACCAGCAGAAATGATGCAGAGTAAAACATTTTTGAATTACAGCACTTCAAATTATTTACACAAATGTGCATTTTCACAATATTTCTTGGTCATGATTTCAAGGCACTGAAGAATAAGGCTCCAGGTTATCATCACTCAATTGAATGGAGCAGGAACTGGGTTGAGATTTTATGTAACTTTCTGAAGGCAATTACAAAGCAGAGTTGAAAGCATATGTCAAGTCATACAAGTTTCAGCTTCACCTACAGTATATAAAGACCACATTCACCACTTATATTATGTGAGATTTTACATGCATGCTTTAAAAGAAAACAATTGCAACTAACTTTCATTTGAGAAATGCTCTTAAAAGAACAAAATTACAATTTCTAACCGAAAAGCACTCTGCAGCATTACTTAGCTGTACTTCACCCATTGCGTTATTCACTCGGAACATCCACATTTACAAATTCTGTTGTTCTTGTTATACTGTCAGCTCACTTGATCTTTTCTGGTACTTCCATATCTTCCCCCATAGCACTGAAGTTTTTCATCTACTCCACTGCAACACGACAATAAGATCATGTACAACACACAGTAGTACCTGGCATGCTGTTCATGGTGATATTGAGGGAGCCATTAAATTTGAAGGTCTACATAAGCCTAACATGTAGATCTACATAACATCTACATAAGGTAAAATCAGTACAAGTGAACCAATCTGTTGTTGGAAGTCAGAAATTTGCAAAAGTGACTCCCACTAGTGCCCAGCATCTCCTGCTGGATTTCAGTCAGGAGCAGCAGGAGCAGGGCCACCTTGCAGAAGTGACAGCAGGATGGATATCTCAGAGAACAAGGCTGGAGACAAGGTAGGACTGAGGTGCACCCTGAAGCAGAGACAAGTGTGGGCATTCCCTCCACACAGTCAAGGCACTGCTGCTGCTGGGATAAACCTTAGCAGGCCAAGCCAGGGCCCTTGAGGAATTGTGAGGACTCTGACCATTGTCCAAGTTTTTTCTCTTTCTTTTATACCCTTTTTAAAAACATGGAATTCTTTCTCATTGGTATTCTACAAGGAAAAAGAAAAAAATACTACAGATAAAATACGACAGTGATATGACATGGCCATGTTCTTGGCTCTTCAAGGTGAAAGCACAGCAATGCTGGGTCCCATGGATTCCATTATACCTGTGCTTTTTAACATACGGGAGTTGAGTGGAACTCAGCATCCAGTGATGCAGGACTGCTTCACAGAACCACAGAATGGTTGGTGGTGGAAGAGACCACTGGGGGTCATCTGGTCCAACCTCCCTGCTCATGCAGGGTCCGCTAGGGTATGTTACTCAGGATTGAGTACAGCTTTTGAGTATCTCCAGTAACAGAGACTCCACAACCTCTATGGGAAACTGTTCCAGTGTACGCTCACCTGCAAAGTAAAGTTCTTCCTCATGTTCAGGTGAAGCTTACAGTGCATCAGTTTCTGCCTGTGGCCTCCTGTCCTTTGCTTTGGCACCCCAGAGAAGAGCCTGGCTCCATCCTCTGACACCTTCCCTTCAATACTTAAATACATTGATGAGGTCCCCCCTCAGCTCTCTCTTATTCAGGCTGAACAGGCCCAGCTCCCTCAGTCTTTCCTTGTAAGAGAGATGTTCCAGTCACCTCTTCATCTTCGTAGCCCTTTGCTGGACTTGCTCCAGAATCTCCATGTCTCTCTGGTACTGAGGAGCCCAGAACTGGACACAGCACCCCAGATGTGGCCTCAACAGGGCTGAGAGGAGGGGCAGGATCACCTCTCTCAAACTGCTAGCAACGCTCTTCCTAATGCACCCCAGAATACCATTGGCCTTCTTGGCCACAAGGCCTGCTGGCCCATGGACAGCTTGTTGTCCACCAGGATCCCCAGATCCTTCTCCAGATAGCTGCTTTGCAATCTCCAACCTGTCAAGATTTTTCTGAAGAGCTGCAAAGAGCTCTGGGGCTCCTCCTCCCAGCTTTGTGTCATCAGCAAACTTGCTGAAACAGCATCTGTCCCTTCATCCAAGTCACCGATGAACAAGTTAAATGATAAAGGATGCAATATTGAACCTCGGGGGACGCCACTAGCGACAGGCCTCCAACCACACCCTGTGCCACTGATCACAATCCCCTGAGACCTGCCATTCACACAGCTCTCAAACCACCTCCCTGTCCACATGTCCAGTCTGCACTCCCTGAGCTTTCCTGTGAAGATATCACGAGAGAGCGTCAAAAGCCTTGCTAATGTCCAGGTAGACAACACCCAATATTCTCCCCTCACCTATCCAGACAATTACCCCACCACAGAAGGCAATCATGTTGCTTAAGCATGACTTCCCTTTGGTGAATTCATGCTAACTACTCCAGATGACCTTCTTGTCTTCCACATGCTTAGAAATGGCCCCCAAGGTAACCCATTTTATCACTTTTCTGGAGACTGAGATGAGGGTGACTGGTCTGTAGCTCCCTGGGTCCTCCTTCTTGCCCTTTTTGAAAACTGGGGAGACATTTGCTTTCTCCCAGTCCTCAAATACCTCTCCTGACTGAAATAACATTTCAAAGATGACTGAGAATAGCCTAGCAATGATGTCCATCAGTTTTCTCAACACTCGTGTGTGCTAACAAGGCCCATCAGGCCCCATGGACTGGAGATGTCAAATTGGACTAAATGGTCTCTAACACAACCCTCCTCAACCAAGGAAAGTCTTCCTTCCTCCAGACTTTCTCCCTGTAGCTGCACCAGTCTTGAGTATGGAAGAAATGATCTTTGAATATTGACCAGCTCTCTTGGGACGCCTCTTCCCATCAGCACATTCCAGTGGGATCCTTCCAAGAAGGTTCCCGAAGAGGCCAAACTTAGCTCTCCTGAAGTCCAGAGTCGTAATCTTACTCATTGCCCTGCTTCCTCTAGCAGGATACTGAACTCCACAATCTTGTGGTCGCTGCAGCCAAGGTAGCCCCAAATTTTCACATTTCCAACAAGACCTTCCTTGTTAGTTAGTTGACCTAGTTAGTTGTCCAACAGCACACCTTTCCTCATTGATTCTTCCCCAACTGTACCAGACAGAGTCAAGGCTTTCCAAGAACCTCTAGGATTGCTTTCCTGTACTGCTACCATGCTAAAGCCTGGTCTCCAGCCAGTTCTCTGATGGGACAGTCTCAATAGCCTGGGGATGGTGGCACTGACTTAACACTCAGTGAGCACAGACAAACTGCTGGCTACATGGCAATAATACTTCTGACCCAGAAGCAATTTTGGTATAGCCCCAAGGGAGCACCTCTCCATCTCTGCCAGGGAAATGACCACCAAGGAGACAGGAAGGGACCCCAGAGTTAGGGCTCCAGTGATGCAGGCTACCTGCTGCAAACAAAAATGAGACTGCCCATGGTCAAAGTACAGCTTTTTTCTACCCTAATACTATGTTAATATGCTGCATTTGCAACCCTTTAATTAATATAAATGTATGTGAAAATCCACATCTAATTTGCACAGTTCTCTGTTAAAAAACAAATCAAAAAAACCTACACAGTTTTCTCCTCACTGTCAGCCCAGTCTACTCCAGATGCAAGCAGGAAGTCAACTCTACAACACTATACAGACTGAAAACAGAATCTGCCTTCTGAACCTTTCTCTAAGCACGTTTGTGATGTATCAGCCAGAAATGAATCCAACTTGGTCTTATAAAGAAATTTCAGCTACACTTAGCTGAGAAGAGAAAACAAAGATTTTATGTAGGCTTTTTTTAGATCAAGCCTCCAGCTTAATTAAGACAGCCTCCAGCTAAGAACCTCACCAATTACTATCTGAAGAGTACTGTCAGCTCCTCCCCTCCTATGGCCAGTTTGGTGTATTATCAGGGGCTAACTCACCCCAGCCTGCAGCCACACACCAGCAATCTAAATCCAAACGCACATCTTCAAAAAAATAAATGGTCTCTAAATTTCAACTTTCATGTTCAAAGATGCTGTTTTCCCACAGCTGTTTTTCTGACAATAGCCATGCTTGCAGTAATCTGGACTCCTCAGCAGCAAAAGTGGTAAAAATTGAAAACCATTTGTGCCAGTCATTCTCTTTCTCTGCCACACACAAGGAGAAAATCAGCAGTCTTCAACTTCTTGTTTATGGATAAGATGGCCTATTAAGCCTTTGAAAAATATTCCTAAAAATACGCTAAAAAGAGAGGGTACATTTGCCTCTCACTGATTTTTTCCTTTTTATGTTTTATTCTTTATTATAGAACACTTCTGCTTTTCCCCCAAGAAACATAAGAACACTGGATTAGACAGGCAGCCGCTGACAAAATGCACCAAATCACAGTGAGTCTTCCCTCTCTCTCTCTAATCTGATCAGGCTCCTCACTCTCCCAAAAACCAGAAGCTGCAAAGAGATAAGGCTCCCATATGTCACAAAAGGATCAGTGAACTTTAAGGTAGAATAACCAATTAAAAACATGCTCTGAAAATCAAGAAAACTTTTTTCCAGTTTACCTTTTAGAGTTTCTGATACAGAACTGTAATTAGAAAATTTCAAATACAACCACCTTTACATTTTAATCCATAAATACTGTCAGAATTTAATCTCTGTGTATATGTAAATTCAATGAAAACATCTGAGAAATAAATTAAGAGATTACCCTTAGTGCTATCAAACGTCTTGACTGCTGTCAGAAAAAAACATTGGAAACAAGACTGTTGTAAGAAACCTCTTACAGACACAAAATCCCATGTGTTTCATAGAAATTAGCACATCTAGGAGTCCTTATAGACTCTGGGGTTTATATATAATAGAGAAAGAAAGAAGTACATTAGAAGAAATCCTGAAAAACAAACTATTTCTTGAAAATATCATCTGGATTTAACAAACTAATACAAGGTCATATTTCAATTCCTATTCTCCATTATAATAAATGAACTGTCAATGTGCAAAATTTGCACATTGAAAATGAAAAAGAAAAACATTTCTTGCACATCTGAGATAAAACAAGATAGTTGGTTAAAAAGGGAGAAACTGAATCACAGAAAACAGAATCTGCTAAATGAATTCCCATGGAGATACCTATCAGGACTGCTCAGCTGAAATATAATTTTGGGTGACAATAAGTAAAAACTACCTTTATGCTATGTAATCAATATATTTCAAGGGCAGCTTATAATTGACATGTAGTGCTAATATCAAACCATGAGAGATTTAGTGCTTTAGCACACAATCATAGAGTGAATTACAATTTCATGTCATTAATACCTGTTTTTTTTTCTAATTAGTGAAATACAACTAGACTACATGACTTTACGTGCCTGAGAAATCATATAACCACATTCCTTGCTGAACTGGTAATTACCTAATAGGAAAAATCTCTACCTGATCTGCTAGAATATTTAGATCAAATAGGTGGTTATTAAGGTGACAGGAGGGAAGAGATGTAAGGAAAAAATCACTTACTCTGAATTCAATTAATCCTCATTAATATTAAGTTGATATTTTACATCTATTACATAAATCTCTCTAAAATTGCACTGGGAAGAAACTTCTCTTCATGTTCTTTTTCTGGTTAATTATTACTTCATTAAACCAGGACTTGGGCATGCCAAGCAAGTTTTATATACCAGAAGGCAATATACAGCCTATCATTAAGTTGATCCTGTTGACCAAGGCTAATACACCAACCAGAGGATCCCCAGGTCCTACCTGGGATATACTCTGCTTTTGACTGGTGTACCTCAGTCCAACCACTGCACAATTCACCTCTACTCCTCCTTCAGAAGTAAACCTGCATAATTAGCGAAATAACTTTCCCAAAAGGAACAGATACAACACCCATCTGAACAGACAAAAGCCAGGAAGACTGGAGCTGAAATCAAAACTCCACCATCTCTACCAGTTCCCTTTCTGGTGAGGAGGGGGAAACACTGGTACTACACATGGCACATCACCACCATGCCCAGTGGGGCAAGACTTGGCAAGCATGTCCTCCCCCGAGCCAGATGAGGAGGACATAAGGGCTACTGAAGCAAGGGCGGGGCATCCCCACACAGTGAGCCACACCACAGGCAGCAGAGACAGAGAGAAGGTCTGGCCCCACCCTGGATACAATGGCGCTGCTCCCCTGCATGGACGGGTAGAGAAGGAAGTCTGCTTTCAATCAGTGAACTACACTCCCAAAGCATCTAAAAATCCCTCAAACGGCCATTTTGGACATCAAATTATAAGTGAAGTTACTCCGAAAAGAGTTTCCTAGTAGAAGATTATCCCAGACCTTCTTCCCCTCCTTGCAAGTGCTGAGCATTGCAGTACTATCAACAATACTCAGTCTGTTGCCTTTTTTAAGGAACAAAGTATAAACACTTCCAGCAGCTGCACTTAATGTTCAAATTTTTGCCAAAAAAATTCCTCCTTGTTTGTGGGAAAGCAGTTTTGTTCACACTGGGAGAACTCAAGGGTTCTAAAGGACCCCATTCCTCCTCTTTCTGAGGTACCAGCTCACAGGGTGCCCTGTGCTGCAGCACAAGAGCTCAATACTTTTCTCACTCTACAACTGGCAGGATGAAGGATGGGCACATATCTAGGCCAGGGAACAAGCCAAGACTCTTTTGCCTCACTCTGACAGAGCAGCAAGAAAGGACCTAGTTCCAGGACACTCCCTTTCTCTTCTTTTTAGGGAAACTGGGATCCTGATGAAGGCTGGGGTTTCCAATTTCTACTACTCTTACAGACATTTCCTAAAGGTGCAGCGCCCTTCCACAACTAAGTGCTTCTCACGTGGAAAACTTGCCTCAAAACATCCTGCAGGTATGTCTGCATTTCCACACAGTATTAGGGCAAGGAGCAAGCTCTGGGCTCCCGATCACCCACAGTGCTTAACTGCTAGTTTGCTCCCAGGTTCTTTTTTGTGGAGCTCAAAACCTAAGTGGATACAGGTTTGGGAACACAGTTCTCCACCATCAGCACTTGCTCTCAAGAGTCAGCATGGATGATCTTAAACGGGGTTTGGCTTCCTACTTCTTATCCATGCCTGCATCAGTCTCCCAAAAGGTTCTGCAACACCATACAGCTTCCCAATATGTCCCAAGTCCAACAATGCATAACCTCATCCTTCTGGAGGGCTGCAGGACAATCTCACTTTTTTAAAAACACTGTGCTTGGAAAAAAACCATACACAACAATCACTGTATCCTCAGGCCACAAAGATACCAGCTGAGGGCCAGAGGTTTGAGACTCCTCTGGCCAAGGATATGCAGTATGGATACACCCATCTTTTAGACCAAACTAGCTCTCAGACATGAGTCAATCCAAGTTACTTGGCTTCCTGCAAATAGACACAAGTTTAAACTAAGCCCCTGAGCAATTGAATGTGTAGGTGTCTGTAGGTACTTCTCACCAGTCACTTGCTGTTCCCAATTATGTATGTTGGTTAATAAAAAGAGTAAATATTCATGGTGCAGTGGTCTAAACAATATTGCTAACCAGGGATGACCAAGGCCTCACACAACCTCCAAAAAGGGTGTTCTCCATGGTCTTGAGCAATTTTCTCTCCATCTGTGACACATGTCACACTGTCACATAACTGTCTAACAGACAACACTCGGGATGGACAGTTCCGGTTGCTCCATTTGTGTGAGCCACTGGCGATCTGCCTCAGTCACCTGGCAGGAGATCAGATTGCTTCTTGATAAACCATATAAATGGACCACTTTCCTCCCCTTTCCCCAGGTTGCCACACACTCCATTTTGATTTTATGTATTTCTAAATCTGCAGATATTCCTAACTATTCTAGAATGCTGAAAATACTGTCTGGATCTGGATGTTACATCCAGGAAACCTAGGGGTGAAAGCCAATATAAAGTAACTTTTGGCATCTAACTTTGACTAGGTTCTGACTTCCCAAGATAACCAGAAGGAAAAATGGAATGGAGATGGATGGTAATGAATATTGACATATGAATTGCTGGTTAACTAGGCGATTTTTTCCCTTTATGAAATCAATTGTTAAAATGAGCACTTGCATACTAAATTTACTTTTAATGGACCAGAATGATGTTATACCAGGAAGAAACTGCCTCCAATACACCCATGCCTCTTCCAAAGAATTCAGAAAAAAAAAATGCAGCGTTCACTGGTAATCAATCTCCCTTCCAATAAAATAATACTGCTGTGAGCGCAAGGACTCTTGCAAAGGCTCTGAGCCAACATGCTGTTACCAAGGATAGCTACAAAGAATGTGATAGCAAGTATATGCTGAATATTTAACTAAAACAAGTGTCAGTGCTATACAAATTTAGAAATGCAAAGAGATAGCTATAACTCAACTTTGAACTTCATGTGAAGTGGTGATCCCAAACTACAGCAGTATTTATTAAGCACTATCAGCCTGCAAGGAGCAGCAGTTACAAAGCTGAAGCTGTATTTTGTTGCTTTGCAACAATGCCAACTTATTGGCCAGAATCATTCCCTGTGGAAAATGGGTAAATGTACTGATAATTCAGAGCTTGAGGGTAGACTTCTAATCCATTCTCCAATATAAATCTTCCACTGGATCAGTTAAGGTGTGCTAAGAGCATCCTGTTCTTTGAAGCTGGTCCATCAAATGCACCATCTCTGAAAGTGCCTTGCCTTTATGTACCATAGAAAATACTAGTTGCAACTACAGTAAGCTACTTCTGGGGGATGGGCTGCACTTTGTATTTTACATTGTATCCAGTAAGCTGAAAACAACTGAAGAAAATTGATTCAATTATAAACCTGAATGAGAAGATGCACAAAATCATGGATGCTCTAACACAAACTGACAAGAAAATATTAAAATTAAAAAAAAAAAAAAAGAACAAACAAAACATAGGCCTCAGTGCTTGTTAGATTCCAGATTCAGATTTACTCCACCTAAACTCCCTGTTCCCAACAGAGCTTGCTCAAATGAAGCTCCCTTCAAGCAGTCTTACGCAAGTTGATAGAACCAATCCAGCCCCGCATTGATCAGTGACTGTATAATCTCATTTAAAATGCCCCAAAGTGCTGAGAGTTCTTGCTGGTTGTTCATTCTCAAGAGGATGGAAAATTGCAACTACCCTGCAATCAAATAAAATGGGAAATTTGCTACCCTAAAGCACAGGTGTCCTTGAAGATGTGGCACCTACCATGAAATACCCTTGGTGCAAATGAACACAACTGGTTGCATGCCACCTAGTTCAAGGACATGATGCAATATACTATGATTTCACTGCCCTCCTGTTTATCAAAACAGCACACAGCCTTTTCAGATGCAAATTACACACAAATCACTTCGGTAATTGCAATGTAAAAAACACTTAAGCCACTCCTGAATTAGCTAGCTCAAGTCCATACACCACACATCCACACAGTTCAGCAAAGCCTACAAATCCCAGTACTGTGGTTCATTTAACCTGAACTTCACAATGCCATACCTGCACTGCTATGAATACCAATATAGGCTACATACATTATAAATAGGAATATACTTGACTACTGCTGCTATTATACTATAATATTCCTATAAAGACTGTTGGTTTAATTGAGCTAATACATGTCTCTGGCAGATTGCTCTTACACTGATGAACACATAATCTAAAACTAGTTGCTCATCTGTGACACAGGCAAATAGTATTTTCTTTTACAAAATGATAAACTAAGTTGCAGAGAAATTAAGTGACTTCCCACATTGACACAACAAATGACAGAGCAATAAATTGGACATCTAAACCCTGACTTTCAAGCCATTAGTTATCATTTGCTCAACACACATCCCCATAGCGTAGTAGGCTCGCAGTAATCAGTGTGAGGATCTTTACCTACCCCCTGAACCCTTCACTGCTGATGCCAGGTTCTATAAGCACAGTGTTTATAGTGTGTAACTGAAGATTCCTGCAAAAGTGCAGCACTAATTCCTCCTCACTGTCTCACGTGCACCACTCCTGTGCAGGCAAAGGGCAGTACCTGTGCTGCTGAGCCTAGGAACAGACAGCTGTTTCCAGCATGACAATGCAGAGCTCCTGGGATATCAGAGTGTCAGAACCTTATTGCTCACTGAAATTTTAATCTTCTTTTCTTTCCTTCTCTCCACATTCTTTGCCACCCGCTACAGAGATGTTAAAAAATAGTATGAGATCTGATGCAACACAAGTGGGTAGCAGCAGTCTCTCTTGACTCCACAATCTTTCTAGAGCTTGACAACCAACAAGAAAAACACAAATTAGCTCCTCTTTCTTGCTCCTCTTCATAGATAGAGCACAACAACAGAAATTAGCTCGTTCCTCAGTCACCACAATATGCTATTACTCCAGCTGGAAACACTAACTGAAATCATGGAAATGTCTTTCCATGGTAAAATTTATATAGATTAAGAAAACACTGTGGATACAGGAACACTAATATTATCCTTTATAAACTTTAAAATCCACTACATTATTAAAGGAAAGCTGTAATCAAACAGTTTAGAACTCTCCATGACATATCTATTATTATATTTTCAAAGATATAAAGACACACCAAATTTTTCAAAGTACTCTATCCACCTCTAAACCCCCATAAACCCACCACCACAAAAATGCAAGTATTGCTCTCACAGTCACCAGACAGAAAGTTAAAAGATGAAGAATGGAGGCAGAAATTGCAGAAAAAAAAATAGATTTAGAGATGTAAGAACATAATAATTCAGTTTAGAATATGAAGACAGATGTTCAACTATATGTAAGTGTTCAAAGATGCAAAGACAAAATTTTGTAGCCTGAGGAAGTCAGATGTGTAACTCCACAGGAACAAAGTGACTGACCAGATGCTTCTGAAAAAAAACACCATCACTAACTACAGCCACCCAGAAGTTTCTGAAATGTGCTTGGCCAGCACAGCTCTGGTCAGCTTGCCTCATGCAGAAGGAGCTGCCAGTGAACAGGGTTAAAAGTACCACTACAGCTTCAGTAATAGCACAGGGCCACCATGCTGCTTGATACTTCACATGGCAGAGTGCTATCTTACACCACATTCGGGACAGCAGTTCAAAGTCTGACATGAAGAAACATCCTTCCAAATGATCAACATAATTTTCTTATTTTACCCAGGTTTT
>NW_024582054.1:2085485-2088880 GCF_017639235.1 Corvus kubaryi
TAATAATGCAGCCATGAAGATATTGAGAAGAGTCCCAGGACAAACCAGGAGCACTTCAATTCTGACAAATAAGTGCAGTATTTGTTAGCTGAAACAGCCCAGGGCTGCTCAGTGAAGTGGACCTGTTTGTTCCTATAATCTCCCCTCTAGAGAGCCAAGGTGTGCTTCCAGAAACTGAAGGTGTTTCCAGCTTCCAGAAACTGAAGCTCCAGGTAACGAGCCCAAACAACACAATAACCCATCATAAGGGCAAAACTGTACTCTTGTAACACTGGGCATGGGAAGAGAGCTCGCCCTTGTTCTGCCACTATACAACTGCAGTGCTTGATTTAGATATCAAAGGTGCACCCAGCCAAAGCCCCTGGGTTATTTATCCCTCGTTCTTGAAAAGCTGAGGACTCATACTGTTATCAAGATAAGAAAAAAATCATCACCCCACAACACCCTTGCATTTTTGTTAGGAAGCCTGAGCCATGGCACTGCAAGATCCCAAAGTTCCACCACAGACTAACACAGCATCCCAACGTACCATGTTAAAATGACACACTGCAGCTATTTTCTCTTCCTGCCAATCCATATATATTAGCTTCTTCTCTTTCCCTGCCATCTGTTAGTTTGCTGCAGTCTGCTGGGACAGGACTGCCCTCTCCTTTTCTCCCCTTCTTGCCTGCTCAAATGGACGACAACAAAGCCTAGCACTTCCTGTCCATCCATTCAGCTTTCCTCAGCTGCCTCAGAAGCATTAACAAAAGCAGAGTTACTGCCACGAATGAAAAGTGCTCTGCTCACCTCTGCTGTACCAGTGTGCTCACCAGAGTTACATGCTAGACAGTGAAACACCCTGTAAATGGTTAGCAAGGAGGTAGCTGCTGCTTTAAGAGGACACACCTTTTCCTCTTATCCGTGGGCATCATTGATTAAAACAGGTATCTGTACCACCGGCATCACAGGAACTATCAGGGAGAAACTAAGGTAAGCAGCATTGACAATTACTCTATACAGCAACCTACTGCAACTTTTCTTTGAAGGCAACGGAACCAAGGAAAAAAACCAGAAAAATCAGTTGAACAGCAATCTTCTATTACCATAAACCTCAGTATAAGATGCATAGCAAATAACTATTTTCCCCTCTAATACGGTTCAGAATGGAATAAAGAAGGGCTATCTAACCCATCACACTTGTAGCCAGTTAGGAAGGAAATTGGAATGTTCGTAATCAATTGTTCTGTCAGTCAGATCATTAGAAAAAGGAACAGCTCATCTAAAAATAAAGTCAATATTGGCTGAGTCTAAACAGTTTATTCAGCATTTCACACACACATTCAAGCAATGAACACTATTATTCTGTGCTTGTAACAATATGCCCCCAAGTCAGTAACTGCTCTTCAACATCTGACCTCTTTTAAAGCATATTTACAAGGAAGTATAGTGAAAGTGTTCCAAATCAGCTGGTGAGAAAGTATTATGGCTCATAACCTCACAGTAAACAATTCCTAGTTCTTCTGATCTGCAAGATTAGAATAAATCTGGAAACCAAAAAAAAAAAAAAAAAAAAGAAAAAAAAGAAGGAAAATTATGATATCAAATATACTTCTACTCAAAAACAAATCCCAGTTGGACGTGGAGAATATTCAGGATGATATCAAATATCTTAAATCCCCTAAGCTAAATATCTTAAAATCCCCAAAGCTTTGAACTACAGTTAACCTCTTTAACTATGTTCTACGGCAAGCAATTCCAAAAACCACTACACCTTTACGAAGCGCTTTTCACTCTAACAGCTCACAAAGCACTTCCTCCAGAAACACAAAGGAAAAGTAGCTCTCTTTGGGGTGGGAAACCACCAATATCTACTGCAACACGCCAACACAAAGCTGAGTTTTACAGTATGACTTTATTTATCAAAGACAAATTTTCCTGCTTTCCAATCCCTACACACTAGCAGTCAGCAAATAAAATGCAATCAAGAGCAAATTATGCGTATCTTTAATTTCAGGGAAGCATCATGTAGCACACAGGCTACAAGTGGGATGCAGTTCTGGCAAGTCCCTTGCCGGTCAGCTGAAGGAAGCCCTGACTTACCTAGGCCGTCCCAGCGAGGGCAGTGCCGGTGCAGACGGGACGCCAAGCTCAGAGCCACAGGCGTAGTCAGCTCCTGGGAGCGGCCGCCCCGGCTGCTATTATGACTGCAGCGTACAAGCGGCAGCGTGCCGTTATTTATACAAAAACCAGCACCTTCCTCGGGAAAAAAACACTTGAAGCTTCTTACTGGCCCTGCAACACACTCTTCTACTTATGCCATCACTGCTAGTGACTAAGAGCAGGCTTTCAGTGTCACAGGAGATTAAGATTCTGGGATGAGAGTGCCTGGCAGCTTTACTCTCACACACCGATCTGTCTTCATGCAAACGCACTTTGCCGGCGGATGGAAGTGTATTATTGCAATACGCTATCGAAGCGAAACAGTTTCCAAGTTTTCCCACAGGGCACCAGCTCCCCCTTCAAGCTGTACCCCAGCGCTTGCTCCCCCTAGTCCTTCTCCGAGGCCTCCCCCGAAAAGACCTGCGGTTTCTGGGCACCACAACTCTTGTCCTGTGTCCCCACCGAGCTCCGGCTCCCGTGCGCTGCCCGCACACCTGCCGGGACACCGCGTCCCCTGAGCCGCGCCCCGCGGGGCGTGGGCACCCCCGCACCGCCCGGGCACCTCCTGCGTCCTGCGCCGGGACCTGAGGCCGGGCCCCTTCCTCCAGACCCCGCGGGAGGGCAAACCGCAGCCGCGGTGCTCTCGGGGGTCCGCACGGCCCGAGCAGAGCACGGCCTCCCCCCGGCCGGGCACCACATACACAGGCACACACACGTAACACACACGCAGAACACACGCCTCGCACCTGTCCGCTACCACCGACGGGGAGCGAACTCCCACCCCGGGGGCTCGGGGCTCGGCTCTCCGCGGCGGGACTAGCACCGGGATCCCGCTGCCAGGGCAGAGCCGAGTGACAACCGCTCGCTACACAGATGCGGATAAGCAGGAAAAAGACGGCGAGGAGAGCAGCCCACTCCCATTACCTTGGCAACCGCGCCGCCGCCGTCCCCTGCCGCCCCTTCGCCTCTCCTCAGGGACGGGGAAGCGCCCGCAGCATGGCGTGAGCCTGCGGGCGGGGCCGCCGGCCAGCCCGGGGCTTCTCTATGCGCCTCTTCCAAAAACCTCCCGTTCTCCTCAGCCCCCCTCAGGCTGCGGCGGGGACGGCGGCCGGGGTGAAGCTGCCACGACCAGAGCGCGGCGGGCACACCGCGCCCCGCCCGACCCGGCCCCTCGCTGCCGCCCCCCGACCCTCTGCCGAGCCCGTGCCGGGCGGGCGGGGCCGGGGACGGCCCCGGCTCCGGCCCCGCCGCAG